>NC_057865.1:147908913-148215302 GCF_019393635.1 Dromiciops gliroides | reverse complement strand
TAATCTGGAGCCAAAAGACCTAGGTTCAAAGCTCTGCTCTGCTATTTCTCATCTATGTGACCTAGGGTCAATTCCTCAGCCTCTCTAGACCTTAGTTCCCCCATCTATAAAGTGAAGATGTAGAACTGGATGATTTCTCAAGGTCTTTTTCAGCCTTGAATTTATGATTCTCTGAATATTGTTGCTTGACTATTCCTAAGGATATTTATGATCCAGCAGTCAGGTTATTCTTAAGTAAATTAGTAGTCTAGGTATGTCTTACCCCAAACCAAGCAAAATAAAATGTACTTTTTAGAAGTAACTTTTTAGAACACTGGAATTCCTCAAGGAAAACCTCTTGAATGGTTTTGCTGTTTTAAATACCTTTCTATTAAGTGGTAAGCATGTGTGAGGCTGCCTCAGAGGTATCCTTAGGCAAGACAAAAACAGTACGCTAAAATAGCACACTAATTCCAAAGGTGACCTTAGAGAGATGTAAAGTAAAAAGGATCTTACTGGCTTGCTAGTGAATTAATAGGGGTTTGTGCATTTGTTAGTGTAAACACATTTTTAAACATGTTTTTTTCATGTGCAATACTTCACTCTGAGCCCAATGTGGCAGAGATCAATATGGTAGAACATAAAAAGCAATGGACTTGAAGTCAGAAGACCTAGCTTCCAGGGCTGGTCATTCCATGATTTAGCTGTGTTGACCCAAGTCAAATGTGGCAGCCATCATTAGCTGCCTCTTCTTATATCTTCATGTCTATGCGAAAGGTATGATTTCAGTTTAAATTCCAAGACAGCAATCTTGGCTCTAAGTCCCATCTCAGACAGTCGATCTGTGTTAGTTGTTACCACTATGTAAGAAGTATTCCCATTTGACCTCACACCCTTGACAGAACATACAGACATGTAAGAGTCCACAATTAAACACCATCACTCTTGGGCTGCTGACAAGACCACCCAGTTCCTGGGCAAATGACCAAAACCCCAGACCCTGGGCAAAGAACATATACTTTATACAAGGGAAGGGAAAAGGGAAGATTGCTAGGAGCTGCCAAGAAAGGGTCAAGGTAGTACAACAGCATGACCACAAAGTAAGTCTGATAAGGTAATTTAGGCTCTGGGCTCCCAGACTGGAAGAATCCTGTAGGATAATCAATAAGCCCTAACTCTACTCTAATGGTTTTTGTATTACATCAGTCTCATTGGTGGGTGGGTTTGGTTCCTATCTGCCATGTTGAACAGCAAATGTGAATACAGTACTTAGCACTCATAGGTGTTTCTCTCTGGGCAAATGTCTACTGCAGAGTTGGCCAAGTGACTGAACGTGACTCAAAGGAAGACTTATGGCTATCCACATAGATATCCATCCATTCTACCTGCACCCCATCAGCGTCCAAGCTTCTAACAAAGTAATTCTACTTCTTTGGTTTCCATTTCCTCATCTGTGAAATGAGGGTATGGGAGAGTAGCTGAGAGATGCTAAGGTCTTATAATAAATGATCTTTGGTCTTATAATTAGATTAAAAAATTAGCGTGAACTTCTTTGGACATTAAGGGGTTATATCTTTTTAGGTTCAGTAGATAATGAAGACCTAGCAGTTAGTACAATGCCTAGCACATAGTAGGCACTTAAGGAATGTGTACTGAATTGAAAAAAAAAATCAACAGAGCACTGAACTGAGGAAGATGAATTTGAATCCTTGAATATTTACTAATTGTCTGACTCTCCGCAAGTCACTTAACCTCTCAATTTCAGTTTTGCTTTCTGCAAAATAGGAATAATAACAAAACCTACCTCACAAGGTGGCTGTGAGATTCAACTGAGACAAAATATGTAAAGGGATTTGCAAAAGAGTAACATGATATATACATGTCGACCATTATTATAATTATCAAAGAGCTCAAAATATTCTTCCTTCCTTTGAATTAGCAACATGATGTGACTGCTGGTGGAAAAGCAAAACAGCAAAGTTCAGGATCACTAATGAACGGAATGTGATCTACTGGAGAAAGGTTTCTGTGAAGTAAACAAATATGTGGGTAAAGGAAAGTAGTGGATTCGATTCATCTTGACTTTGAATAAATCACTGAGAAACTTGAACTCCAAGGATTTCCTCTCTGGAGGTCTTCAAGAAAAGTCTGGATGATCATTGGTCTAAGATGGCAGAGAGAGGATTTCTGTTCAGGGAGACTGGATTGGATGCATAATAACCATGGGATCTGGGGTGATAGCTATCTAAACATAGGAAGACAGAGAAAGGTAATAAAAGGTAGTGATTAATAGACCCTTTCCTGGTTGGAGAAGTGGAGGCTTTTACTGCTCAGCTCTTTGGTAGTATTCTTTTAAATGATCAAGAAATCTTCAAAGTGACTGGCATATAATAGGTCCTTAATAAATGTTCTTTGATTAATTGACTGATTTCACATTTGCAGATGCTCTCACTCTTTTGTGTAGTTAAAGCTGATTTAGATAGATTACAAGATCTCCCAAGACAGAATTGTCAGACTAGCATTGATGTGGGCAAGCATTTAATGATATATTTAGGGGAAAATAATTCAAACTGGGCTTACTTAAGTTAGCCTTGTTTAATTAGATCTCAATCAATCAACTATTGAACAAGCATTTATTAAGGGCTTATTATGTTTGAGGCACTGTCTTAATTGCCAAGGCTATAAAGAACAGAAAAACCCACAAAAAATTGTCCCTTCCCTTTGAGAATTTAAATAAGTAGGAAGCATCACATATCTTTTGGAGTTTGACATCAACATTGGCAGTCATGCCCTATCACAAGACTCCCCTTGGTGACACTGTCAGTCCTGAACTAGAGGGGCCAATGTACCTGATCTAGTCCAATATTTCTTATGCTGCTCTTCTGGCCTCAACATAGGAAAGGTAGCTAAAGCCCAAAACAAAAATTCCAAGGAGATTCTCAAGGTTTAATTTATAAATAAATAGTTCCCTGAGATGAAGAGTTTTTTCCCCCAATTTATAAGGCATCTTTCTTGTAGAAGTACCTTCAGACATATATACCTAGAAAAAAATCACAGCATTAAACTATTGATTTAGGATCAATTGAAAGGCCCTTTAAATTTCTCTTTGTGAAAGAACAAAGGACCATCATAAAGAAGCCTAAGGGTAATTAAACTTGGGCTCTTTTGAACCATAAAATAGTAGATTGGGGGTCATTCCCATTAAAATGAACAGTGATGGATGAATAGAATGTTGTTTAGAGCCAGGTTTTCCTCCCTCTTTCCCCCTTTCCCCCATATACAACTAAAGGTCCAATTCCCTAAGATCAAAAAAGACCCAGGGTTGGATTATTTCCTTTAAGCAGCCCAGGCAAATATTAATGATTAAAGAATGAAGTAATCAATATTTATTAAGTTCCTGCTATGTTCCAAACACTGTGCTAAGACCTAAGGCTACAAAAGGCGGCAAACAACATTCTCTGCCCTCAAGGAGCTTGCAATCTAGTGAGGGAAACAACATGCAAACACATGTATACAAAGCAAATTATCTACAAGATAAATAGGAAATAATTAACAAGGAGCAGCATCAGAATTAAGAGGGTTAGGGAAGGTTTCTAGTAAAAGAAGGGGTTTTAGTAAAGACTTAAAGGAAGCTAGAGAGGTCAGTAAGCAGAGTTGAGGGGAAAATCTTCCAGGCATGGGGAATAGCCAGAGAAAATGCCCAGATGATCCATGTAATATAGAAAATAATGTTTCCTTGTTTTTGTTAAAAAGGTCCTTCCTTTCTAAACCAAAAAAACAAACAACCCCCCCCCAAACCAACCATTATATACATTTGAGAGAGAAAACAAAAACAAAATTTAAAAAGGTCCTTCCTAGAGTTAAAGATAAGTCTCTTACAGAAAATTCACATATACTTGGGAGTTGAAAGAGAACCAAGTTATAAGTACTAAGGCTCAAAGTCAAGAACATAACATAGAGGCCTTCTTGGGTCCTCTTGGATAGTTGGCACAATTAGTTGAGTTAAAACAAGTGAACAAAATATCCCTTTATTGCCTCTGTTATCCTTTTCAGGAATGGAATGGTCTCAGTATTTAATTTGAGGATACTTCAGCTAATTAAAAGGAAGCTTTGATTATAAATGCAGTTGGGTGGTAATTCAAGAAACATTGAGTAAGGCATACTACATGAAAGCATATAAAAACAAAAAGCCAAGAACCCTTGCTCTCAAGGAGAATGCATTTTACTTTTTATTAAAAAAATAAATATAGCATAAAATTAGTACTCTAGATTCCACTGGAGCAATACATTTTAAAAAGTCTATCCAGTCATATGAAAATGATATTTTGTCACTGTATAAGTCCATATCAGTAAGAATATACTATTAGAAATCCATGCTGGTTAAGGCAGCAAAGAAGAAAAGCATTCTTACACAGCTAGCGTTCTTAAAATGCTATTTCCTGCTTTGCCCTGACTATAATGTTACACACATAATGTTAAAGAAAATCACATTTTCATTTTTTGGCACTTCATCGCAGCTTATTACTGCAGCAAATGCACAGCCAGTCAATTAGCATAAATAATAGAACAAGCTTCTATGGCCTCTCAGTTGACATGGTGCCAACAAGTAGGTCTACCTTTCCCAATAGGGAAATTTAGTTTAAAAATTCTTTATCTAATTTTAATATCCCTGGAGTTAAAAACAGCAAATTCTTAAAAAAAAAAAAACACTTGAGTGCAGGGTGTGCACTTACATACTTGTCCCTTTAAATTAAGTCACATAAAAAGGAGCGATACCTATGCTACCAACAGGGGATTAACGGGGAAAATAAGTCCTGTATGGGCACTGAAAACCCAAATTAACTTTTTAAATGTTTAAAAACAGTGCCATTTTAGTAAACCTTAATTCAACTAATGTATCCATCAAACACATAAATTAATGTGTATCTAATTCAAATTACCCAATCAAACAATTTATTCTCATGATGCTGAGAAGAAATAACCTTTTTAATGAAGACACATACTCTCAAAATTCCAAAATAAGGAAGTCAATCTATAGAAAGACCTATTATTGAAATCTGGAGAAGGAAAGACTATATTGCTACAGGTCCAGGTTTAGGCAAAGGTGGACTCTTCAGAGAGCATGACTTGAATAATACTTGGGTATCTTACCAACCACTGTGCCTGAAAGCATACCAAGGGAGATTTATTCTTTGGGGCATGAACTACTTTTTCTAAATGGTACTCTTTTAAAATGAAAATATTCTTGGGACAAGTAATGTCTCAATGGACTAACACCTCATTGTAAATTAGTTTATGATACCACTTCTTAAGTGATAGGACGGAAATGGGCAATAGTGAAGTTTTGGACATCTGACAGGAAGGATGTTAAGAGATGCTGGTGAAGGTGGTAGGATGCTGGAAGGGGGATATTCAGAATTGTGATGTAGTGGCTAGAGCATTATTCTTGGAATCAGAAAACCTGGGTTTGCATACTGCCTCAGATTACTATGTATGTGATCATGGCCAAGTTATTTAACTTTGTAGGATATTAATTTCTTCCTTTAAAAATGGGGTTGATAATATGTAGTGAAGGTAATTCACTGAGTCTACTAACACATTTGATAAAACTACAGGGTGAAGACCTAACTTAGAAAGTGACATTTCCCATGGAGCTGTATATATGTTCTGGCTTAGCACTGAAGAATATGCATTTTGAGAAGACACAGCAACTGTTTAATGGTCCATGACTGGGAGGTGGTGCTAAAGATGATGGGTGACTGAGCTGGGAAGAACCACCCAATCTGTGGGCTATAAGAAAACCTATGAAATAAATGGTTCCTTGTCTGTATGCAGCCAGTGCTTTCTTTCCCATAAGAGGCAGGGAGGGGATTTCTTTTGCCCTTTCCCCATAGCCATGATAGCTGAATCCCGGACGCCTTTAGTTTGCTTTGTGTTTTCTTTCTTAAATACAAGTCAGTGTTTAGCAATGCTCAGAAATGGATGATTTCAGAGCCATCAGCTATCTGTATGAGTAGGAGGGATCTCCAGTTTGACTCAGGGAAGTGATTTCTGAAATCTCAAGTGTTTTTTTTAAAGAATTTGCTGTTTATAACTCCAGGGATATTAAAATTAGATAAAGAATTTAAAAACTAAATTGCCCTATTTATTGGGAAGGGTAGACCTACTTGTTGGCACCATGTCAACTGAGAGGCCACAGAAGCTTCACTATCTGTAGTATTCTAGGGTATAAAGCTGTAAAGAAAGGAACAAGCTGAGCTATTGCTAGGCAGGATATCTGGACCATCTGAACTTCATAACCTTTGGCCCTCCCTCCCTCCCTGTCACAACCTTATCAGTTTTCTTAAACCTTACACCACTTATACCTCCCCCTGTACTCTTCAATCCCAGTGATACTGGTCTCCTTGCTGTTTCATGAACAACACACACTAACTCCTAGTTCTGGGCATTTTTGAGGCAATTGGGGTTAAGTGCCTTGCCCAGGGCCACACAGTTAAATGTCTGAGGTGGGATTTGAACTCAGGTCCTCCTAACTCGAGGGCCATGCTCTATTCACCACACAAACTACCTGCCCCTCTGGGCATTTTCACTTCCTATTCTCCCTGTCTATAAAGCTCTCCATTTTCATCTTTGTACCCTATGTTCATTGGCTTCCTTCAAATCCCAGTGAAAATCCAACTTTCTACATACAAGAAACTTTTTCCAACCCATGTTATTTCTAGGGCCTTCTAGGCTTTGTTTTAAAGATTTCCTCAGTTACTTCAGAGTAGGGGCAATGAACAGGAGTAAGAAACCTGACTTCTTGACTTGGGATCAGATGTCCTCAAGATGAATCAATTCATATGATCCCTATGCCAGAGCCACTTGTGGGAAGAGACCCCCTGGACCATGAGCAAGAAATCAATTAGCAAGTATTTATTAAGCACTACTATGTTCCAGGCACTATTAACCACTAATGGTAAAGGTACAAAGAATGAAACAACTCCTACTTGCAATGGAGACAAATACCTATAAAAATTGATACAGCAAAAGTAAAAAAGTTAATAAATAAGAATATTTTCAAAGTAGTCAAATACAAGGTTGTTTGGAAGGAAGAGCACTGGAAGTTAAGGGGATCAAGAGGGGCTTCCATGTAGAAGATGATGCCAGAATTGCCCCCTTACAAACAGCAGAACTCTAAGACATGGAGGCAAGGAAGGAAAGCATTTCAGAAACAGTGAACAACCAGTACCAAGGCACAGAGATGGAGGATATAGAGTGTTATGGATGAGAAGCTGAGAAACAGCTAGTTTACCTATATCATAGAGTTCAGGAGGGAGAATAAGCATTCACTGGTGCTGGAAAATAGGTTGGAGCCAGGTTGTATAGGGCTTTGAAAGATAAGTTAATAGATAAGTTAATATTTTATCATTGAATCAATAGGAAGCCACTGGAATTGGTTAAGACCCCCTTTCCTCCCACATGGGGGTCACATGGTTGGATCTATGCTTAAGGAAAATCACTTTGGTAGCATTGCGTAGGATAGAGTGGAGTGGTGACTGATGAGTCAGGGAGAATAGGAGGTTATTGCAATAATCAAGATGAGAGGTGATGACAGCCTGAAAGATGGTGGTAGCTGTAGGAGTAGAGAGAAGGGATTAGATACTAGAGATTTTGTGAAGGTAGAAACAGCAAGATTTGTTAACTGATGAAATATATGGAATGAGGGAGAGGACAGAGTCCAGAATAATGCTGAGAACCTGAAGCTACTGGAAGGATGACTGGGTAAAAATAGGGAAGTTTGGACGCAGGGAGGAACTGAGCAGGGAGGGAAATATTGACTTCAATTTTAAACATATTGAATTTAAGTAGTCTCTGACAATCCAGTTTAAAACGTCTAACAAGCAGTTGGGGATACAGGGATTGAAGCCCAGGGAAAAGAGTAGGGTTGGATATGTAGTTCTAGGAGCTATCTACACAGAGATGATAGCAAAAGTCAGGGGGAGTTGGTGAGGTTACAGAGAGAGAGTGAGAGAGAGAGAGGGGGAGGAAGGGGGATGGGGAAGAGAAGGGCAAGGAAGAAGGGTAAGGGGAAGAGAGGAGGAGAGGAGAAGATGGAGCAAGAAGAGGAGGAAAAAGAGGAAGAGGAGGAGGAGGAAGAGGAGGAGGAGGATGAGAAGGGAAGGGAAGGGAAGGGAGAGAAGAGAAGAGAAGAGAAGAGGAGAAGAGAAGAGAAGAGAAGAGAAGAGAAGAGAAGAGAAGAGAAGAGAAGAGAAGAGAAGAGAAGAGAAGAGAAGAGAAGAGAAGAGAAGAGAAGAGAAGAGAAGAGAAGAGAAGAGAAGAGAAGAGAAGAGAAGAGAAGAGAAGAGAAGAGAAGAGAAGAGAAGAGAAGAGAAGAGAAGAGAAAAGAGAGAATTCAGGGTAGAACCTAGGACAATAGCCATACAATACTTGTAATCTCTTTGCAAATCTCAAAGCCTTATATAAATGTGATTTACTGTTAATCTGATCTAAATCACTTTCCACTAAAGAAAAATTACCTTCATTATGATAGTTTATTAGACCTTGTAACATTAAGTTTATATGCAGTCTAGTTTATAATAATAAACAAGGCTGCTGTCTTGTTTGCTTATTATTAAACATGAATTGAAAAGATGTGTTTTGAGAGGTTCCAGACAGCTTCAGAGACTTGATTACTTCTTACTCTCCAGGAATATGTAGGAAAACACCAGAAGAAAACCATGTATTTGTACTCCATGACAAAGTAATAATAGATTAGATTCTGAATTTGACAATAGTTGTGTCAGATATATTATATTTTTAAAGAAACAAGAAAATCTTAAATCCTTTAGTTTTTTTTAATTCCCTTGAAAAGGGAATATAATTCCATAACACTGAAGACTATTTAAAACCTAATTAATGGGACTTAATTCATCACTTTTTTTTTTTAGTAAGGCAATTGGGGTTAAGTGACTTGCCCAGGGTCACACAGCTAGTAAGTGTTGTGTCTGAGACCGGATTTGAACTCAGGTCCTCCTGAATCCAAGGCCAGTTCTCTATCCACTGCGCCATCTAGCTGCCCAATTCATCACTTTTTAAAAATAATCTTATGGGCAGCTAGGTGGCGCAGTGGATAGAGAACTGGCCTTGGATTCAGGAGGACCTGAGTTCAAATCCGGTCTCAGACACAACACTTACTAGCTGTGTGACCCTGGGCAAGTCACTTAACCCCAATTACCTCACCAAAAAAAAAAATCTTATTCCAGGTTAATATCGAGGAACTTTTAGTGAAGACTTTCTCACATAATTGAGATTACACAGTGTGATCCAGCAGAAGGAAGACAAGGGATCTGGAGATGTGGGTTGTGATACTGACTTTGCTTATGTCATGTTTCCTAAAGTACTTAACCTCACCTGGCCAGTTTCCTTATAATAAAATGAAAGGCTTATGTGATGATCTGAAAGGTCATGTTCAGCTGTGAGCCTATTATTTTACTCATGTATAGACCTGCTACTTAAAAAAACCCCACTAATACTTAGAGAAACTAAACTCATGGAAGGCTTCAATGTTTGGATCTTATATATTAAAGACCATTATATTCATTTTATTGAGTGATGTGGGTCATGGCAGATGAAAATTTGTTCACTAAATTGCCTTATTTTACTTATTAAGAAGCAGTTATATTTTATATTATGCATCGTATTCAAAGCTGCATTTTCTGGTCTGGTAATCTAATATTCAGACTTTTCATTAAGTCTGCCTCTTCCCCGTGTTCTCAATGTACCCAATTTATGAGGTTTTAATCTATTTAAATTGCAGAACCCTTGATCCTAGGGGAAATTCTGACAGGGTTGAAATTTAGGTTCTAAAATCCACCTCTTATTTGGTTTCCTTTAAAACGTAGCTCAAGTTCCACCTTCTGCATAAGACCTTTTCTGATTTCTCCCAGATAGTATTTTCTTCCCAGAGCTCAACTTGTATATGTTTTATCTGTATTTTGCATGTATCTATATATCTATATAGATATATGCACACATATATACACACATACACACACATACACATATACATACACATATATACATGTACACACATATATATGTGTGTGTGTGTGTGTGTGTGTATATATATATATATACACACACATACATACATATACATGTGATGTCTCCAGGGTTAGAATGTAAGCTCCTTAAGGGCAGGGACTACTTTGCTTTAGTCTTTGTATCTCTAGTGCCTAGCATAGTTTATAGTCTGTATAGTATATAGCCTTCAACAATCAATCAATGAACACCTATTAAGTACCTACTATGTGCTAGGCACTGGGGATATAAAAAGAGGCAAAAGACAGTCCCTGCCCTCAAGGAGTTTATAAGTTAATGTGGAAGGGGATGAGAAGATTGGGGTGGAGGGGAGAAACATGCAAACAAATATGTATATAAAGCAAGTTAAATCCAATATAAATAGGAAATAATTACCAGAGGGAAGGCACTGCAATCAAGAGGCGTTAGGGAAGGCTTCCTGTAGAAGATGGGATTTTAGTTGGGACTTAAAGGAAGCCAAGGATGTCAGTAGTCATAACAGAAGAGGGGGAACATTCCAGGCACAAGGGACAGCCAGAGAAAATGCCCAGAATTGAGAGATGAAATGCCTTGTTCATATAACAGCTAGGAGGCCAGCGTCACTAGATCAGAGTCCTGTCTTGCGGACTGATATGTAAGAAGACTGGAAAGCAGGATCAGGTAAGGTTATGAAGGGTTTTAAATGCCAGAGAGTATTTTCCATTTGCTCCTGCAGGCACCAGAGTTTACTGAGTAGGGATGGTTGCACCTGCATTTTAAGAAAATTACTTTAGTGCATGAAGAGAGGAAGGATTGGTATGGGGAGATACTTAAGGCAGGCAGACCCACCATCAGGCTATTGTAATAGTGTGGGTGTGAGGTAATGGGGCCTGTACTTAGAGTGGCAGCAGTGTCAGAAGAGAGAAGGGATTTAGTCAATACTCTTTTTTTGTTACTGACTGATGATAGAAAAATGAATTGTCATATTTCCCTATTTATAGAAAGCAAGAGATAACATCTATAAAGCACTTTGCAAACTTTAAAGTGCTAGCTATTATAGCCACCTCAAAATTAACTGTATTAAGAAAGCCACATAATATTCAACATGCTCTAAATATGACATTTTAAATGACCTCCAAAGGCAGCTATATCTGAACAATGCTAAGGAACAGTAATATCACAGGGTTTCAAAAGTCCTCAAGAAAATATGCTAAATATCATTACTTGGTACGGGTCTAGTTTTATTTATTTAAAGGCATCTGAAACACTCAAAGACAGATTTGAAACATATATATCTTTCATAAAGCTTGGCTTTAGACATTCCTACATTTCCCTCCCCAGTATAAAGCAAAGTGGAAGCTTACAGTTTGTCTAAAATAAAAATATAGTTTTACAGACCTACAACTAGTTTATGTATTGATTTACTTGAAACTTTAGTGAGTTATGCAGAGTGGTATATTCTCTGGGGCAGCTAGGTGGCGCAGTGGATAGAGCGCTGACACTTAACAGCTGTGTGACCCTGAGCAAATCACTTAACCCTATTTGCCTCAGTTCCTCATCTGTAAAATAACCTGGTAAAGGAAATGGCAAACCTTTCCAATATCTTTGCCAAGAAAATGCTAAAGAAGTTCACAAAAAGTTAGACACAACTGAAATAATTGAACAGACACACACTGGTATATCGGTCACAGCATGCACCTTCATATACTTATTCCTAATTTTCTTAAAACCATGGCTTTTAGAACGCTCATTTTACACACAAGGAAAATTAGTTCTAGAATTTGTACATCTCGTTTAAGTGAGATGTCTAAAATGATGCAAGCAATAGATAGTTGAGCTATCATTCTAGTCCCGGTCCTACGATTGGAAATGTGTTGCTTTTTTGTTTAAATCAACAATCTTCTATTCAGCTCCTACTATGTATGTACCAGAGTCTGTGCTAGGTTCTGGGGAATACGGACAAAAAATGAAATGAAGCTTGACTTAAAGAAGTTTACAATCTACAGGAGAAGAAAGTATGAGGTAGAAAAGGAGTGACTTTAGTACGGTAGAAAAACACTGGTTGTGGAATCAGAGGATTTAGGTTCAAATCACACCTATGACACTTGTTACCTATCTTCATTTGGAGAAGTCATTCCGTTTCCTAAGGTCCCAGTTTCTTCAACTATAAAAAAAGGTTTGAACTCTATAACCTTTGAGTTACCTTCTACATGTAAATGATCATGTGCACATATATAAGTACATACAAAATTATAAGGTTATTGCGGGGGGGGGCAGGTCCTAGCAGATGGAAGAATCAGGAAAGGCTTCAGTGGTGGCATCTGAACAGAACTTAGAAGGAAGCTAGGAATGTGGAGAGTGCTGCGCCTGGAGTCAGAAAGACTCATCATCCTGAGTTCAAATCTGCTCAGATACTTAATAGCTGTGCGGCCCTGGGCAATCACTTTACCCCATTTGCCTTAGTTCTCCATCTGTAAAATGAAGTGGAGAAGGAAAAGGCAAACCATTCCAGTATCTTTGCAAAGAAAACCCCAAATGGCTTCAAGAAGAGTTGGATATGACTAAAAATAACAATAACAAAGGAATGAGATGAGGAGGGAATAGGGAACAGACAAGACAGCCTGTGCAATTGGGTCATGGTTCAGTGGATGGAGGCAAGAAGATCTGGATTCATATCTTGACTCTGGCACTTCTATTAGCTGTGTATTATGGGCAATATACTGAATCCCTGAATATCAATTTTCTTATTTATCAAATGGAGATAAGAACCTGCAGGTCCTGACAAGGTTTTTAAGGAATTCAAAAAGGGTAATACAGGTAAGTCACTTTGAAAAACTTATGATGATCAATCTATTATTTATGTTGTTCCTTTAATTATTCTTTTGTGAAGAAACAATAATAACTCATATTTACACAGCTTCTGTTTCCTTAGCTATAAAATTGGGATAGTAATGCCTACATATTAGAATTGTTGTGAAAGTCACATAAGATAATTCATATGAAAGAGTTTTTTGTAAATTTTGTGTTTTATAAAATGGCTAAACAAATTAAGATAAAATAACACAAATTTGTATTTTTTATTTTCATGTACCTTACCTTCAAGGTCATTTGGCATTATAGTCTTTTAGGCAAATGTGTCGGGAGAAGAGGTCAGCAGAAACAATACAAGGATCCTCTCAAGGTCTCTCTGCAAAACTTTGGAATCTATGGTGAGACATGGGAGGCACATGCCCAGTGCGGCATGCCCACGTCAAAGAAGGAGTTGTGCTCTATGAGCAAAGCAGAACTATAGCTCAAAAGAAATGAGATGGACAAATTTAGAGACATTGCCTCTCCTCTCCTCATATGAACCATCTGTGGTAGAGCCTTCTGAGATCATATTGATCTGATCAGCCACATTCGGACACACTGTATCTTGACCCTAACACAGTTATGTCATTGTGGTCTTCTTCAAGAAGGAAAGACAACAACCAACCAAGCTTAGCTACAAAGCCATTGCCATGCCATGCTCCCTCCACTGTGGCCATTTCATTCTCATCTCCCTGCCCACTCTACCTCTCCAACTGGAGAGTAGCATTCTTAGGATACTCTAAGATGGCAGACTCTAATGGGTGGGGTTTTACCTTATCTGTCCAGAACCAGGGTTCCATGCTATTTTTTAGGTCATTTCCAAACCATGCTGCTTCTCCCCTACCTCTCTTTTCCACTGACCCTTTATATGTTTTCTTTCCCATTAGAATATAAATTCCCTCAGGGCAGGCACTATATGTTTGCATTCATATCCCCACCTGTCAGCACAGTGACTGGCACACAGCCTTTAGTAAAGGTATAATCTTCCCTCCCTCCCTCCCTCCCTCCTTCCCTCTTTCCTTCCTTCCTTCTATACCTATCACTCAATGAATTCATGTATTGTTTCTTTATTTGCCCTCTTGTCATACATACATGCATACATACATATATATGCATATATATATGTATGTATGTATATGTATAAAACCTTAAAACTCCTAGAGGACAAAGATTCCTCATTTTATACAGCATCAGATATTAAGAGAATCTTAAATAATGCTAAAAATTATAATAACAGCTTTTAAATAATACTTTAAAAGTTTTCAAAGTGTCTTCACCTACAGCTTAATGGATTGATTATATGTGAAATACTATAAGAATAGAAAACAAGGGGGCAGCTAGGTGGTGCAGTGGATAAAGCACTGGTCCTGGATTCAGGGGTACCTGAGTTCAAATCCAGCCTCAGACACTTGACACTTATTAGCTGTGTGACCCTGGGCAAGTCACTTAACCCCCCTTGCCCTGCAAAAACAAACAAACAAAAAAACAGCCTTGACTTTTGCCATTTCCAGGACAACAGAAATCAGCAAGGTTATAGACCTTGTGGGGGTTGTCATTCTTTCTCTGCTCTTTTCTTAGTAGTAGATCTGAGTTGATGGAAATGTTTTAGATATCGGATTCACCAGCTATTTTTAAAAAGGTTACATTTTAACATAAAATCAAAATTTTTAAATCTCCCTGGAAAGCACAGGAAAAGATTTGAGTTCTGTGTTTAGGATTTTGAAACGCTACATATTCTAAAAGGAGAAATCTCTCATGTAATTGGCTCCACCTGCACTATTGTTCAGGGAGAATCCTCAGAATATCAGTTCTTTATTCCCTGCAGGCATGAGGGCAAAACCTCACTGCTAGAACCTTTAAAAATTGGTCATATGTTTTTTTTTAATTTTTGATGCTTGTATTAGCCCTTTTATAACTATACAAGGAATTATTTGGCTCAGGATCCTAAAAGAAGAGATTATTTTGAGAACAAGACTCTCATATATATGTGTGTATATAAATATATGTATATTATATATACACTATATAAACTATGTAACCCATCAGCACAATTGACCATAAGATCATAAAGATACAGCTCTCTCATTTTATAGATGATGAAACTGGAGCTTAAAGAGGTGAAATGTTTTGCCCTCGGTCATGCAGTCTGTTTGTAGCAGGTCTAAAATCTGAACCCAGGTCCTGATTCATTGCTCTTTCTGCTATACCAAGCCATTTGTCTGATTAAATGTGCAGATGACTTTAATTCAGCCTTTTAAAAAATCTACACATTTGTATTTATAATCCATCTTTTTTAAAACCTAGAAACTGGTTTTCCTAAGTCAAATAATTGTAAGTTATTTTGTGGTATTTACCACAGTGTCATGATGAAAATAGCTGAAAGTTATAGAGTGTTTTAAGGTTTACAAAGAAATTCCCATACATTTTTTCATTTGACCTTATACGCATCTCTACTTTATAGATGAAGAAACGAACCAAGGTTCAGAGAGTTCAATGACTTGCCTAGGGTGTCCCCAGGTCTTCCTGATTCCAAGTAGAAAATTTTATCTACTATGCTCTACCTGGTTAGTGTAGTAACACCATAATAATAAAAAAAATGGAAAAAAAAAAGAAAGGTGACTATCTTTCCTAATTCAATACTTAAGGGTGGTTTGTTTAAAAAAAGAGATTACTTCATTTATGCTCTAAAACTTTGGAAAATTGGGGGTACTATGGGAGTACAAATTGTTTTTATCAGATATGTACATATATATTGTATATATGTATATATATATAAACACTAAAATATTGCATTTATATAAAAATTACTTGGATAGGATGGCAGCGTAAATATAAGTAACTTCTACCAACATTGTACCTAAGTATTATTCCCAAGCATTTACAAGTTAGTCCCAAGGAGTAAAACCCGCTGGGCAGATCTGGTAAAGGGACACAAATTGGTTCTCAGAAAGAATGCAGAAATGTGTTTGAATGGGCTATAGTAGACAGTCAAAACCCTAATCTTGAAAAAAATCAGGAAAACAAGCACAGATGACAAGTTTTAATTCAGTGAACAGTGTCTTCTCTCTTTTGTGTATGTATTTAATTTGAATTTATCAGTCCAATTAAACACACACACACAATGCTCCCCCAACCCTAATTATCATGTACTAAATCTTTCAATCTTTCCTTTGCGGTTGTCCCTTTCATTATACATGGGGAGTAGGCTGCCTTTCCAGACTGCTGACTAAAGCTCATTTCTTCCTGGGTTCATTCTCTTTCAACATTTTGTAGGCTTTAATTAAATGTTAAACCCAGTCCACTATAGTGTTACTGAAATCAAGAAAAGAATGCAAGGGAAAAAAATCATTTGCTCAGGAAGCCCAGGATTGGAGTTCAAATCCTTCTGATTCTACCTGTTTTACTTTGGGTCAGTCACGTTTCTAGGTTTCTGTTTCATCTTTAAAATGAAGATATTGGATTAGATGGCCCTTGCTAAGTCCATATTTAGGATTCTATCAACTTATCATTTGGATGGTATCTGAGGTCATATTTGAACTCAGGTCTTCCTGTCTCAGGAATTCAAACCTAGCCTCAGTTACTTGCTAGCTATGTGACCCTTGGCAATTCACTTAACCTCTGTCTCAGTTTCCTCAGCTGTAAAGTAGGGATACTAATAGCATCTACTTTGTGTGGATCAAAAGAGATATCATAACACACTGAGCATAGTGACTGGGACATAGTAGGTGCTTAATAAATGTTTTTCCTCCTTCCTTCCTTCCTCCCTTCTACATGATGCTTTTCCTGATTCCCCTAGTATAACACCCCTAGAGCAACTGGGGGGTGCAGTGGATAGAGTGCTGGCCCTGAAGTTGGGAAGGCCTGAGTTCAAATCTCACCTCATACTAGCTGTGTAACCCTAGGCAAATCACTTAGCCTCTATTGCCTTAAACATCCGGGGCCATCTCCAGTAGTCCTGATGTATATCTTGCCACTGGATCCAGATGACTCTGGAGGAGAGAGTGACGTTGGTGACCATATACAGCCCTCCCTCACTTAAATCCAATTCACTGAAAATCATGGCATCACCTGAATGCCATGGTCCTCTTTGAGAATGAAAGGCAAACAACAACAAGCATAACCCTCCCCCCCAAAATTACCCTGCTTTTTGCTTTGTCCATATTTTGTGTTTACTTGGGTACATACATATGGTTTTTCCACCAATAGAATATAATCTCTTTGAAGGCAGGAACTATTTTTTTTTCAGTCTTTGGGGCCCCATCATCTAGCACAGTGCCTGGTACATAGTTGGCACTTTTTAAATGCTCATCCAATGACTAATCAATGATAACTCAGAGATTTTGTGGCTCCAAGATGCTGTAAATCTCAGCTGTGCTACCTATTCCTCCTTTGACCTTGGGAAAGTCACTCAACTTCTCTGGCCTTTAGTTACCTCACTAGAAAAGCCAGGATTTGGACTAAGGTGTCTAAGGTTCCCTGGGGCTATAAATTTCATCTTGTGTATGCATGCACCTCGGTGTTTAGATCAAGTTTATTTAATGAGACAGGTTCATATGATTTATCATTTTTCAAAATACAGGTCCATACAGTCTCCTCAGTGTATGAACTATGTCTCCATTGCAAATACCCTGCTTTAACTAGATCACTGACAATTTTATTATATCTCTATACATTGATGCCTGAGAGTATATAGAATACCTTAAGAAATTCAGGATAAGAGTTTAATTTTGAGGATCCAAATGGAATTTCTTGGATTTAGAATGGAGAAAATGATCACTGAGGCTCTCTGGGTAGAGTGTTGAGCTGAGACATTGACTGAGACACTCTAGATTCAAGGAGGTGGAAGAAGAGGTGGCTGTGGACTGATAGTGCTCAAGGATGAACAGCTTCTGGGTGCTTTGGATGGGAATTCGGACAGAGGTGGGATAGCTTCCTTTACCACCCCTGCCCCCCCCCCCGACCTAAGCCTATAAGGTTGGATAGAGCTGGATAGACGATGAGGTTTCAGCAACACATCATGACAATGTAGTAATCATGTCCAAAAATGTTTTTCAGAGTTCTCGGTTCCATTTTCCTGTTATTGTAAGATGTGCTCAGCAGCAATTAATTTAAAAATGGATTCAAACCAAAAGAATTCCTAACAAGGACTTAAGCATCTTATGGTATAAGGTCACAGACATGTCTAAAAATGTGGGTAACTAATAAAAAACGATGAAGGTACATGGGAATGTTTTTTATTTTTTTTAAACTGGCTATTCTATGGGGATGAAAATTACCTCATAAGGATGTTTTAAAAATAATTAGTTTGGGGCAGCTAGATGGCGCAGTGGATAGGGCACCGGCCCTGGAGTCAGGAGTACCTGAGTTCAAATCCGGCCTCAGACACTTAATACTTACTAGCTGTGTGACCCTAGGCAAGTCACTTAACCCCAATTGCCTCACTAAAAAAAAAAAAAAAAACCAAAAACAAACAAACAAAAAAAATAATTAGTTTAAAAAAGAGGAGAATTTGACAGACTGGTATGCACATATTTTTTATTTCCTAGGATGGAGAAACCCAGAATTTAAAATTATTTGCAGTGATTACATACTCTATAGGTATCCTGCATAATAAGCATGAGAAAAATTGCCTATGTCTAAAGAATTACAGAGCAAGGCTATTGTTTTTTTTTACTTTTTTTTTTTTGGTGAGGTAATTGGGGTTAAGTGACTTGCCCAGGGTCATACAGCTAGTAAGTGTTAAGTGTCTGAGGTTAGATTTGAACTCAGGTCCTCCCGACTCCAGGGCCAGTGCTCCATCCATTGCGCCACCTAGCTGCCTCTATTGGTTTTTTTTAGGTGGAAAGGCAAGCATATTCAAGAATCAGGAAAAACGTAGCCTGTACTAGTTCCAAATGCAATTCCATGAATCTTTATTGTTGAAAGATAGATGATATTTTAAAGGGAGGAGTCAGGGAGAATACTTTTCAGTTGATGTCTACTTCAATGATTAAAAATAATCATGACTGCAATTAATAAATAAATGGTAGTTTTTGGGGAAAGCAATTCCTTTAAGATACTTCTATCAAAATTGAAATTTAAAAAGTCATCTTTTTATACTACAAGAGAAGAAAAGCAACTTGTTGATTTTTAAAAGGAAATTGCTTTCTTGCTCAGGCATATTTTGGGGGGGGGTCTGAAACCCCATGTTGTTCTAAAACTAAAACTGTAGAAACAACATAATCTCAGAAAAGTTTAGAATCCTGACATCCAGGTTCAGCGGACAGCTAAAGGGAAGGACATTCTAGAACATGGTATACTGAGAACGTCACTAAAAGGTCATGATACTGCATTTGTAGGTTATATTTGATAGCCCAGTCCAGGCCATTTGGTTACTTCTCAATAAATCCTAAACCAAATCTCAGACCTGTTGTCAAGCCAGGAGGGGCCTTCTCACAGCCCATTCCCATGAAGCAAATAATTCCTCTTATCCCTTCATTGGGATGGACAGTTTCTCATTTGGCTCCTTGGCTTCTCTGCCCCACGAGCTATGAAGGAAGAATCAATGTAGAAAATGTCTAAAGGACATTCTATCAGAGTGACGAATGGCTTTCAGCTTAGTAGAGTCTGCCATTTGCAGGAAAGGTTAAATATGGGTAAGGTAAAGAAAGACATTCCATTTAGCAAATATCAATGATCAATAATTACCACATAATTTAAAAAAATTAATTTTGCCACAAATTTTACATTCCTAATAAAATCTGATTCTTACAGTTCAAAGTATTAAGAATCCAAACCACCTCTTCTTCCTGTTACTCTATTACTACCACTGTTTCTCTCACTATTGGGGGTAATTTTCTTCTTTAATACTTATATGTTTGCATTCCTCCATATTGAATATGCTGATGGATCCTTAGCTCTTTTTTGCACTTTTGTTCTGCCCCTTACCTCAAGCTTTATGAAATCAATTGCCTATTACACTAAGTAATGTCATTTCCTTCTCATTTTTTTTTGTCACTTGAATTTTGGAAGACAGAAGCTCATCCATCTTCTTTTCATAACAAGGACCAAATAAATAGAAATTTTTAAAAAGAAAGGCCCAATCTAAAGGTAGGCTTAATTAAATGAAACCAGGAGACCAAGGAGAAGATATTCCTGACAGTTTTCTGCATATGCTAGAATTATTTTCTTCATCAGAGACATGTCACATTCTCCCTTTCTGACAGTCCATACAGCTGATCACAGAAGGAAGTAACAGTCAAGTGATGGGGAAAGACAACCTGGCAACCTCAGCCATTATCTCTATGCACTATGGCACTGTGCTGCTTGGTCTAGATTATCCATCCCTCTGGGAAGAAACTCAAGTCCTCTACATGGATGACAGAGCAGTCAGCATATAGTTTATTTCAAAGAATAATTAATAATCATGACAGTGGTAACAACAACAAAGATAATAATAGCCCTGAATGTTTATTGACAAAAACACTTTTTTAATGAAGGTTGTACCTAAGCTCTAACAGAAATGTTTTTTTCCCGTGGAATTGGAACATAAACACTCATTTTCCTTTATTAATTATAATCATTATAATTCTTGATTATAATTGCTATTTTTTCTTTACAGCTGTTGGCTTCCAAAGGAAGCAAATTACCTTGCTCTTATAAGCTGTTAACATGTTCTTGAGGAAGCCAGCAATCAGGAAAGGTAAGCTACTATACCTATAGAAGAATTTTATTCTTAAATTATTATTAGAAATAATTTTGAATAAATCTTTTAATATAAGTACTCTTTTAATCATGAGATGTATGGTGTAGTGAATAGAGAGATAGCCTCAGAGTTCAGAGACAATGGAATTGAAGTCTTACCCCTGACACATACCAGGTGTGTAATGCTGGGTAAGCTACTTAACCTATTAGTCCCCTGGGCAAATTTTTATGATATAAGATGCAAGAGCAGGTGACAGTCTGCATTAGTCAAGGGAGTTTCCTTATCAGAAGTTCCCAATACAAATAAAATCATGGGTCAAGTGGTTTTTTTTTTAACACTTTAAAAATTAGAATCAGCTCAATTAGTGGCAAAATTTAACCTTTTAAATTAGAATCAGTTCAATTAGTGGTGAATTTCTTTCAACATTTGTCACAAAAATAATAATTTTATTTTGTTAGTAAGCTATAATGGCAATAATGTTTTACCCTTACATACAACTTAGAAAAGTACTAAATGCATTGTATGTTATATGCTATAGTTATTAGGAGTTCATACTTATAGAATCTGTCAAAAAGATATGGAGGAATTATAAAATGTGAGTCAATGTGTATTCTGTATGTGACTATTCTGTATACTGTTAAAAGTGCTTGAAAAATATATATTCTGCTTGTGGGGCAATAATGGAAACCCACTGTACCTACATAAATAAAAACAAATTGAATTTATTTGAAAAACTGCAAAGCATGTAGCTACTTGTTATTTTCACCTGGAGCACAAGCATATAAAGGGGTCCTCGGTTTAATCACAAGAGGTGCTGTAAAACATCTCAGTGACACCTCCTAACCTAACTCACGCCTCCATGAGAGATTGGTACATCTTATGAATTAAACATAATTCCTGATTTATGTTCGGTTATCCCTTATATCAAAACCTACAGTAGCAGAGTGGTGTCACTGAGAATTCCTTTAATGATATTGATGAGACATCTAGCACAGAGAATGCAAAGCAAGAACCAGTGTATGGCATGACCATATAAATCACTTCAGCAGAGTGGTTGAGCAATAAATAACAAGTCATTAATTCCCTGTAAGTTATGCTAAGAAGCCCAGGCTACATGTGGACCAGATTGTAGAAAGAGACCATTTTGATATAATGTGGGAAACAGAAAACATCTGACATACAAACATTTTTATAAAGGTAAAATGCATTGATTAGAATTCATTTCTTTGGTGTCTGCCTTGGCTGACCTAAATGGATATAGTTGAAAAATAACACAAAGCACTTTTGCCATTTTAACCAGAACTGGGTTCAGATATTCAATCACAACCGGCTTCTCTTAGGGTCCATGTTATGGTCTCAGTCACTGATTGAGATAAGGAACTCATCACAAGGCACTGGAATAAGCTACTAATAACATCCATCTAAACAATAAGAAAGTGGCTCGTTACCTGAGTATTTTTGCCTTAGAACATATGGCCTCGTGGAAAGAAGTAATTAAGGTAATTTTTTTTTTATATATAATATCATACACGGGAGAAAAACACAAAGTAGAACAAATCTGTGTGTGGCTCCTCCATACTAACAAATCTCCCCAACTCCATCATCCCGTCCTCCTTTGTCAGTGGTCCCCCATCCCCATGCTCTCAGAGATAGTACTTACGGCTTTCATGCCCTTCGCTGAAGACATAAAAATTTACCTGTGCTGTGTACTATCCCCTCAGGGCTCTGCTTTCCAAAAGCTAACAGCTAAGTCATCTCACAAATTAATCCATTTTGATGCTATTTTCCTCCACAGGTAATAAGTGCTTTGCTCCAGGGGAGCTTTTCTGGGACAATGATTTAAATGAAAGGAGTGGTTCTAATGGTAAGAATATCAGGAATCACAGCAAGCAGGTTGGGGGTGGGGAGAGGCATTTATGGACAGGAAAAACCTTTCAACATTCCTTAAATCCTACCATTGGAGTGTCCACATGAGTATACTGTATTTTTTATAAGTCAATGGATTTACTTAATGGAAGTTATTGCTATTACACATACACACATACACACACACACGTATGCGTGCACACACACTCTCTCATACTTACACACACAAAACAAAAGTCTTAGTGTGAATATAGACATGTGTTTGTGGATGTACACACATGCATATATACAAACACACACACGCACACACACACATATATACACACACACATACACACAGGCCTACATATGTCTCTAAATATATGTATACACAAAGGCTCACTAATCAACCCTCCTTTCCTCTTAGTGCAAGGGTTTTAATTCTATCAAACCTTTTGTTCTCTAGTTTTATTTAGGTTTAAATGATCCTTTCATTACCTAGTAGTTTAGCAAAGAACTGAAATCATGGTTTCACCAGTTGAGAGAAGCATTTATTTATCTTCTCTATTATGCAGTGCCTGAGTTTATACTGCCCTAAGTACAGTAACATTGCTACCATGTTATATTTCAAGCTCATATTTAATTTGCTGCTTCCCATCACCCTAGGCCTCTTTCAGAATCACTGTATTCTAATTCCATCTTATCTAATATTAGAGTTTAAAATTACTTTCCCTCTAGATACATTACCCTGCATTTCCAAGCTGGATTTTATTTCTTGCCCATATCACTAACATTCTCAAGGGACTTTAAAAAAATATATATCTCTCAATCCTGACTACTATTTTGCAACATCTTTTCTCTGAACATCTCTGATAATTTAATTAACTTTATGTTTATCTTCTTTTAGATCATTAATGAGGATGTTAAATCTAGATTGTACACTAGTCTCTCTGGAAGCCCACTAGAAGCCCTCTTAACTAGCCACATTGCTAATTACTCTCTATAGTCCTTCAGTTTTCACTAGTGCAAACATGTCCACATCCTTGTCAATTTAGTTTAATTATCCGACTAAGATTTTATGAGAGGCAGCATGGCATCTTGGGTATAGACATGGCCTCAGAACCACAAAGACCTTAGAAAGGCCTGCCACTGCCACATACTGGCTGTTTGACCCTGAGCAAATAACTCTACCCCTCAGTGTACTAACCCACTCTCTGAGACTAAGAAGTTGCAGAGCAGGTAGTTATCTGACTTGTTGGAGGGAATTTCCCCACCAAGAGTTCCCTATACCAATGAAATTATAGGTCTAATAAAAAAATGAAGGAAAAAGACTAGGTAAGAGCATAATTCCTCTCCAACAATTTATCAATCAACAAACATCTGTTAAGCAACTACTGTGTGCTAGGAGTTAGCAATACAAAGAATGAAACAAATGCCTAGTCACAAGGACCAAGAATATCCATGTGTAATACACATTGTGTTCTTGTCAATATTTCTCATCAATCAACCAGAAATTTCTCTACTTTCAGATAGAGACTAGACTCTCCTGAAAGAATGAAATCCCCTTGACATTAATAACTGTGACTTATTTTCACCTTTATACAAGCTGTCCCAAAAGTCTTAGTGATTAAAGAATGCGTTAAGACTTTGGGGGCACCTTGTATATCTCACAGAATTTAGCACCAATGCTGTATGCATATCAGGCATTCAATAAACATTGTGTGAACGAATGTTTTCAGTGCTTCGAAGTTCTGTGCTTTTGTTGTTGGGTGTATTACCTCTGCAAATACAATTTGTGCTCCCTTTGGGACACAGTATCTAGTCCTTAACATCTATAGTTAAAAAAAAAAAAAACAAGATCAATAAAAAAAATCCAACAAACATTACCTTACAGACAATCTTGTGATGAACCTCTCTATATTTAGACAGTTTAGTACTTAGTCAAGACATTTAACAGGGAGGGCACAATTCTGGTACCTGATCATGGCAGGGTAGTGATTCTGGTATTCAAAGATAATGCTGGGGCAGCTAGGTGGTGTAGTGGATAAAGCACCTGCCCTGGATTCAGGAGAACCTGAGTTCAAATCTGGCCTTAGACACTTGACACTTACTAGCTGTGTGACCCTGGGCAAGTCACTTAATTCTCATTGCCCTCCCCCCCAAAAAAGAAGTATATGTACATATACTTTTTCCCCCAGTGAGCCCAGTGGTTAAACATTTATCGGCATACTCATATATCACTCCATAACATTGCCTTGAGATCAGCAGGAAAGCCTCAGAAAATGAAGTCTTAAGTAAACTGCAGGCTTGCCAAAGTTCTTTATATCCATTATCTCATTTGCACCTCAGAACACCTCTTGAAACATTCCATTTGTTTTGTAATCATTAGAGGAATGAGGTTTTCCCCATGGGTGAATTTCTCAGAAAAATAATCTTTATGTTCAAAGAATATATTTATTAATATAATTAATATTTCCTTAAAGAGAGAACACTGAATGTAATTCAACTTTGTCCTCATGTCTCAAGATCACCATTATGAACATCAATTTTTATGTTATTTGGTTAAATACCTCAAGGGCTATCGTGATTGAAAGGTACATAGTGCTATTTTTCTTTGCCCCCAAAATGAGCAACATCTGACAATTGTAATTTCTTTTCTTTTTCTTTTCTTTCTTTCTTTCTTTTTTTTTGTGAGGCAATGAGGGTTAAGTGACTTGCCCAAGGTCACATAGCTAGTAAGTGTCAAGTGTCTGAGGCTGGATTTGAACTCAGGTCCTCCTGAATCCAGGGCCAGCACTTTATCCACAGTGCCACCTAGCTGCCCCACACAACTAATTTCATAATTCTTATGCCTGCTTTTTATAGTTCTATTGTCTTCTCTCACTTATTTCTTCCTGCTGACAGTGTATCCTGCTATTCTTCTTAATATGCTGCTTAATTTTACAGACAATCATCTTCGTGAGGTCCAAGGATGATATGAATTGAACCGAAGTTCCATTTTCAGTTGATAAAAACAAAAATTCTTATTTTAAATGGGATCCACAATCACTTCCCGAATTTACATCATATACATAAAGTAAAACTTTTAGAATCATGTGTTCCCTACAGAAAGCTAGAAAATAGTAAGATAAAAGGAAGCAAAGAAAAATCAATACTGAGGACATATGGGAGTCTGACCACATGGTCTCTGAAATCTCTTAGAAACCCACAAAAATGCTACCTTATTTAAGTCTCATTAAAGCACTTTAAAAATATAATTAAAGGTATTATTATTACAATTCTATTTTTTCTTTTTTGCTTGCTATGTATTTCAAAAATGTCCATTACAACTTTATATTTTTAGATATTCAAATCTCAGCTGCAAAAATCACATTCCAGTTCAAACTTCACTCAATAAAATTTGACAATTTTCACAGAGAGAACTTTTATGTTTTTCCCTAGCCAAAGAGAATAAATCCTCACTGTAGTAGTGATCACAGTTGCAAGACAGATAGATAGGTGCCTAGCATTTGAGGTGTCATTTTCCTCAGATTTATCATAAAGTCTAAAATTTTATTCATAGTCTTGTTGTATAAGTTAATAATAATTTCTTTATGCAAAATTTAAATGCATAATCTTTGTACTGTAACTCTTTAAAAATACTGATTTTACCGTCATATTTTTTATCAAATAGAACCCAGGAAACAGTGAAAATGGTAATTTAAAAGTAGTTTGTATATATTCATTAAATCAGAAGTTTTCAAAAGTCTTCATTATAATCTCACGTAAATGAATGCAAAGAATTTCTAATAATTCAAAGGACCACTATACAAACACAAAGTACTGACCCATTAAAAGTAATACTCACTTTGAATACTAAATACTTCACCCCAAAATTTCTTTAACTGGTAAAATGAAGTATGTTACTTGCCAAAGGTCCAAATAATTTTAAAAGAATTATAAAAGATACATAATTCATTGTAATTTATTGCATGTGGTTAGAAATCTCTGTACAGGTCTAATTTGCTTCAGTGAAACAGTACCTATTTTTCTTTCTTGTCAATAAAATTACATTTTATATTAATTAGGAAGCCTATTTTTAAGGGAACGTCTTGGGGAAACTTTCTTTAAAATGAAGAATCCATTTGTAAGACAAGTAACTCTTAAAATGTTCTGTAAGTTAAGATTCTACATATTGATTTTACTTAAAATGGGCACAATCTGCATATTCTAGAATGTCTCCAATTTTTTATACTCAGTTTGCTGGGGCAGAACATGCCAAAAATTTACAGATTTTCTAGGGATCTTCTGTTACTTAAAGATTAAAGAAAACAAACACATAAACATAATTTTCACTTAGATTATTTTTTTTTTGCAGGGCAATGAGGGTTAAGTGACTTGCCCAAGGTCACACAGCTGAAAGTGTCAAGTGTCTGAGCCTGGAACTCAGGTAATACTGAATCCAAGGCCGGTGCTTTATTCACTGTGCCACCTAGCTGCCCCTTAGTTTACTAAGAAAGACAGAAAAAACTATATCAAGTTCTCAGTGTATCATCCCAATATCCAACATGATTTCATTGTGTCCCACATAATCTTATTTGTCTAAATTAAAATATGTGAAAACTTTGTCTTCCCTCCAGATTTGAAAAAAATGAAAACTTTTAATTGTTGGTGGTTCAGTGGATAGAATACTGAGCCTGGAATAAAAAAGACCCAGGTTCAAATCTGACCTCACACATTTATCAGCTATATGACCCTGATTAAGTCACCTAACCTCTGTTTGCCTCAGTTTCCTCATCTGTAAAATAGATAACAATAGCGTCTACTTCCCAGTATTGCTGTGAGGATCAAATGAGATAATAAAGTACTTAGCACAGTACCTGGCACACAGGAAGTGCTATATAAATGCCAGTTATTATTATTATTATTAATTATATCAACTAAGCAATAAATTCAAGGATTTATTTAGCTCTACTATGTGCCAGGCATTGTGTTAGTCAGTGGGGAAACAAAGCCAAAAAATAAACATTCTATTGAGCAGATAACACTTATGTGTGTGTGTGTATATATACACACATATAAAAACGTATACATATTTATACATACATAAACATATACAGCACACACATATATGTGTGTATATACATATATGCATGCATACACACACACACACACACACACACACATATATATGTAGCACAGTCTCTAGATTCAATGTTCTCATCATTGCTTACATTGGCAAACCAGATCTCCAGAGAAAGGTTACGACTTTACCTCAGGGTCTGAGGATTACTATGAGAGCCTTGGGTAGCTTTTCTAGTATAATAGCTTATAAGCCCCTACCAGGGTTTATTCCTCTTTTATTATTAGTTGATATGAATTAATTAGCCAGGCATAGTTTCCTGAAAGGCATATTTACTGAGATGATATAGTTAGAACTGGAGGTATAAAATATTTAAATCCCAAAGACACACCTTCCCACCCACATCTACCAAGTTCAGGGGGAAAGGGGCTTAGGTTTATGGAATAAAAGCACAAATCACAGCTTCTGTAAGTACATTGGCTTGAGAACTCAATGGTCTAGCTTTTCTGCTAGGTTTTGTGTACATAGCCTTGATTCTGTCCTTCTTCATCATCTCTAGGCTATTCTTAGGTCTTCTGAAGACACTACTGTCAACTATACTATTCCAGAATGTTACTGGGACTCCACTGACAAGGTCCTCCTTGAGCCAATGGGGAAAACAAACATTAAACACTCCTTTGCTTTGACTTCAGACCCCAAAGTAATTCATTTTCAGGAAAGCTTGGCTGGAAGCTTCCACCAATAATTAATTCCCCAAATTTTAAGATCTTTGGATTTCGTATTTTCTACAAATTCCAAAGGGTATGACCAATCTCCTCAATAGAACTGAAGATATTGCCCAGATGGCATCATTTCACTTCATCCAATGGCTTTCAAGGATATCTAAACTAGCCAAAGACATTTCCAACTTAGCCTATGATTCATTGCTTGATTCATAAGGATGTCTAGGGCTTATGCACATCTCTGATTTATTGATTGCTACCCTACAAAGGTATTAGGGTAGCATCTCATCTCTTACTTTAAGCAGGATTTGGTAACCGAGTGACTCAAATCCGAAATTACATCAAATGAAGAAACATTTACTGAATGTTTATTATGTGCCAGGCACTATGCCAAGAACTGGGGATTCAAAAAAAGGTAAAAGCCTGTTCACAAGGAGCTGACTTTTGAATAGAAGAGAAAGCATATTCTGTACATAAAAAATTATATATATATTTTGTAGGTCATTTCAAAGGGAAAGCACTAGCATTGAGGGGTGGAGAGAAAAAGTCACTTACAGAAGGGGGGCGGTTATTTGAGACTTGAAGAAAGCCAGGAGGCAGAAATTAGGAGAGAGAGAATTTCAGGCGGGGGTACAGGGAAGCCAATGAAAGGGCCCAGGTTTGGGAGATGGAGTGTCTTGTACAAGGACAAGCAAAAGGCCAATATCATTGGATCAAAAAGGACATGGGAGGGAGTAAAGCATCAGAAAAGTGGAAAAGTAGGAAGGGGACGGGTTGCCAAGAGATTTAAAAGCTAAACATAAGATTTTATATAAGATTTTGGAGATGGAGAGACTTGAGACAAGCCCAAAGCAAAATTAATATGTGGTAGCTTGGGGAAGGAAGTTGTTTGAAGATGGTGGAATTAGGAAAGATGTCATGTCCATTGTGATACTGAAGCTGAGTCTCAAAAGGAATAAGGGAATCTAAGGGATGGAGGGAAAGTGCATTCCAGACATGGGGGATGATCATTGCAAAGGCAAGGAGACAGGAAATAGTTCATTGTGTATGAGGACTAGCAAGAAGGCCAGTATGGCTGGACCATAAAATATGGGAAGGCAAGTAACATGTAATGAATTATGTCCTAGTCAACCTGAAGAAAATGAAATGCCATTGAAGAAAGAGTTTCCAACTAACTATTTTCTACAGAAGGAAGATGGTGCTCATTTTCTATCCTTTTATTACCTAGGACTACTACTTCTGAGAGGTGGAATCTCTTCTGGATTAGTGACTATAATGGGGTCTTTGCCTTTCAATATCTTCCTGGATAATGTCTAAAATCGAGATACCTAAAGGCAAAGACCACACTGCAGAGAAAATCCAGGGACAGAATGGGATAGTGGAAAAAACAACAGACTACTCACCTGAAAACCAGTGATTTTTCAACTCCATTCTGGCACAAAATATCTCTGTGACCTTGGGCCATTAACTTAATGTTCCTAAACTCATTTTGTAAAATGATAACTGTAAAATTATTAGCCTATTTCAGATGAGGAAACTGGATTGCAGAGAAGTTAAAGAGATGAGAAGAAGGTAAGAATCAAAATCAAGCAATAGTTGTTCTGGCTTAATGACATCTCAATTCTATTGCATGAATATTTCTCAAGGAGGAGTATATTATCTACTGTGTTCTAGGACACTGAGGAAGAAGGAGAAGGAGGAGGAGGAAAAGGAGGAGGAGAAGGAGAGGGACAGAGAAGGACAAAAGTAGCAGCAGCAGCAGCAGATAAGGCCCAGAAGCAGCAACAGAATAAGGAGGGAGAGGACATTGTCCTCAAACAGCTTACATTTTACTGGGGCCACAACACATACGTAGATAAATAAATATGTGCTATAGACAAAATAAATATAGAATAACTGCAGGGCAGCATAGTAATAGTGATAAACTGGGAAATTTAAAAAAAAGGTCTCTTATAGTATATGGTACTAAAAGCTGAGCCTTGAAAGGAAGTAGGGGTTCTAAGAGGTAGAGGTGTGTAGGGAGAATATTCCAGTAAAGGGAGTAAATTGTGTAATGGCCTAGAGTCAAGTGATGGAATGGTATGTATGAGTAACAGTAAGTAGGTGCTCTGTATGGGGCTGCTAGGTAGATAGAGTGTTTGGCCTGAAGTCAGGAAGACTCATCTCCCAGAGTTCAAATCTGGCCCCAGACATGTACTAGCTGTGTGACCCTGAACAAGTCACTTAACCCCGTTTGCCTCAGTTTCCTCTTCTGTAAAATGAGTTGAAGAAGGAAATGACAAACCGCTCTAGTATCTTTGCCAAGAACACCCCAAATGGAGTCACAAAGAGTCTGATGCAACTGAAAAACAAATGAACAACAAAATCCTGAATAGTATTCCTTTGAATTCACCCTAAATTTTACTCTTTGGATCTTCAAGACATTTCTGCCAAAAAATAGGTTTCCTTTTGTCCAACTTTGCTTTAAGTACCTTCTCTAGTGCATCCTAGTTAACTGGTGTGGGTGACTTCTCAATGCTTGAGGCAACTATTAAGGCAGAAATTGCAGAGAAGGTGTAGACCTGCTTTGGAAGAAGGAATGCCCTCACCTGGGATTTCTCTCTATCAGTGAAAGCACATGTCCAGTTCCCTAGTTCTAGCCTATGCCATGCATATTCCTTTCATATCCTAAATGATTTTAATACATCCTCATATTGCCTCATTCTTCATTTTTACTGACAAACATCTCAATTTTTATATAAATAAATAAAATAAACTTTTGAACGCAAAATTCTTTATTTTCCAAAACATGTTCTGGACCATTTCTAGCTCTACACTGAGTTAAACCAGTGAAAGTCTCCTACTATATTCCAGTTATGGCTACATCATGCCATTGTATAAGGGTGAAACAAGTGTTTTCTGCTTGGTTTCTGGTGTAATTGCTGATGATACCTGACATTTTGGTTGGCTTTTGAGTCAGAACAGTACTCCAGATTAAGCGGCCTCCAGGTCTATGGTGAGTCTTGTAACGATTGGAATGACGCCACCTGCTGGATACTTACTGTAGAAGAGTTCTGCCCATGAAGCAAAGGTCTTTGAGGGCAAGACCAGGCTTCAGGAAGTGACGCGGACTAGTGGGAGGAGGAAGGAAGAGACTGGCGCTCGGTCTCACTCTTTTTCCTCTGGACTCTGGCGGAGAAGGGAGCTAGAAATGTGCTCTCCCTTTAATAGATAGGAATCTAGGCCTTTTTCTCTCTCTTTACCAAATTCTTATTCTCCTTAATAAATGCTTAAAAGTCTAACTCTTGCTAAAGCTTATAATTTATTGGCGACCACTCATTAGATATTTTAGACAGTTTAGCTAGAATTTTAACCCTTAACAGATGGCTGACCACGAAGAGGAAAGCTAACCCTCAGTCTTCTGATCTGCTGGTTGGGTAAGAAATTTCCCCTCCCTCTCCCTTTAACTGCTAAGTACTGGCGCACTGGCTGTGTTTTCCTTTAAATTTTTTCGAATGGACCTTTTAAACTCCCTAATTACCCTATTTTTGATTTTAGTCTGTTTAACCAGACAAATGGGAGATAAGATCATGTTAATGCTTTGTTTTTGTGGATTTTCTATTTTTCTTTTTATTTTTGTTAAAAGAGCCAGCAACTTACTCACACAAGGAAATATCACTCCCTCTCCCAACCATGCTTTTTCAGAGAAACCTGAAGAGATTCCTGCAGCTTTTCCCAATTCTAACACTAATTGTTGCTCTAATTTTGCATGCCTGGAGGCAATGACCCACCCTCTAGAAGCTTTTAATCCCCTAGCACCTGGAGGCAAAGTGGGGGAAGAGGAATCCAGGCCTGAGTTCAAAATCAAGTCTGATTCAAATTGCTCTGGTCCCTCCCCTCCTCTCCAGACCCCACCCTCTACTCCTCCTATGGCCAAGCCCATGGCTTCCCCTGCCTGGGAAGTCCAGAGATCTGATGCGCATGCTCAACTTTTTCTACCTGCATTTGCAGCTTCAGGCTCAGCCCTTCCCTGGCCTGGCTGTGCTTTTGAGACAATCTTAGAAAACTCTTTAAATTCCAGATATGCTCGTTTTGTTCATAATTTTGCTAACCTGCTTTTGTCTTTAATTAGTAATCTTATAAAGCATTTGTATGGTGAAAAGCCCGACAGACAATATAGAGGGGTTAAAGAAGAAAAACTTAAGCTGAATAAGAATGACAATCAACATAGTTCAAGACTCTGCTTCTTTTGCCATGGAAGGGTATATATTTTACAGAAATGTAGAAGTAAGCAGCAAGGTATTGATATGAGTATTGGGGATTTTAGATATCGGAATCAAGAGTGTTCTGAATTCACTCAGATTATTAATGTCAGTTCAGAGGTTACATAGGATTTCTATGCTATTACATATACATTTTGGAATTAATGGTATAGGTTTATTTTCATAGAGATTTTAATGCTTTTGAGATTGTGTCTTATACTTAGTTTCTAAAACAAGGAGAATATTTGTAAAAGCTTTTTATAGTCATGCGATCAAGTTTATATTTTGTAATACTCATTAATATTAAGTTCATGCTCATTTAGATTTCCTTAGTTTGAATTTCACTGTCTTTTATTGTTCCATGTGTATTTTCTTCTATACATTTATCTAATTTTAAAAAATTGCAAGATGGTTTTGATTTCATAATACAATGTTAATTCTAGGAGTATTGTGCTCCCATATTCTGAGTTGTTTGTTTTTGTTATTTTTTCTCAACTGATTATTTGATCAAACTCTTCAAAGCATTTCCCTGGCAAATTGGTTGCCATGGCAAGTGTAAATTGATTCTAGAAGTATTATTTTTGATAAGCATATTCAAAAAAAAAAAGAGGGGAACATTTGTAAAAGTTTTCTTTTTTCAAAAAAAAAGTTCTTTGAGATTCTGTTGTGCTTTAACTTGTATTTAAGTATGTTCTGATTTTTCACAAAAGTAATTGTATACTAAGTAAAAAAAAAAGGGTATTATTTGAAATTGTTGCATAATTATATATTATATTTTGAGTCAAGATGTATTCACATTTTTTGCAATCATTTATTATCCTCAATTTTAAATCCATATGAGACTTGGATTATGGGAACTTATCATTTAAGACATTAATTGCCTTTATTCTGAGTTATCAGATGCCAGTTGGCCAAGGTGCCATCCAATCACAAGAGGAATACATATTGCTCAAGGAGCAGACACTGAACTGTCACATGAGGGGAGACATGCATGAAGTCAAGGTATGGCCGAGGGAACGGCTTTTGACAAATGTTGAGGTTGGATTCTCTTGGTTTAATATTTTATACTCTTTTTTCCCCACAATATTGTACAGATGGCTGGAAGTATTGATCCCACCCATCTCACTTCTACACCTGGCTTCTATGCTCCCTCCTATATGCCTGATGCCATGGACATCTCAATCCCATGCATCTGATTAAGTCTGACTCAGTTTCCTCCAATATGTTCGGTGGCATGGACGTATATTCCATCCACCTATTTTAAGCCTGGCATACTGTATGGGCAGTATATATTGCTCAAGTGTGGGAATGCTCATATCCCATCATTTCTCTGTTCTTTTATGGTAACCCCCATAATTATCTCAGGTGTCATGATAAATACAGTGTTGAATTTGGCCTTGACACCTGTTACCAATTATATTAGATTTTTAAATTTCTCATAATGGCATGAGGATAATTAGGCAGATGATGCAAAAAGTGATAAAACAAAGATAAAAATTATTTTTATTAATTAATATTGCAGCAATTGTCTTCTCAATTACCCTCCATGAGGGGGGACTATAGTAAGATTATAATTTTAAAGAATGTTTCAATTTTTGTTTTATTATATGTTTCATGTGTAACAACTAAGATTCTGAATTCCCTTAGACATGTTTTTGAGAACTTTCATTGTTTGATTTTATTATTGACAAAGCTATTTTAAAGTTGTGTTAAGCTCAATTTTGTAGGAAATTTCCTGGCTGATTACCAGCATCCACACATCAACCCCTGAAAAGACTTCCATTCTACGACTACACCTAGAGGACATCTGAGAAAAGACTTTCAGAGACTTTAAATGAACAGTTTTGTTTTGTTGTTTTTTTTTTTTTCTCTTTTCTCTTTCTGTTATAATATACACCATCTGTAACGTGTATTCTCTGCAGAGGCCCTCCCTTTGCAAGACTAATGTCAAAGCGTCGGTTCATGAGGACAAAAAAAAAAAAAATCGCCCCTCTGGACAAAACTTTCCTCTCTTCCTTTTCTATATTGTTGTTCACATATTATTAGTTAGCAATAGTTATTATATTGTTTTTACTGTTCCGTCAAGGAAACATTTTGTTTCTTGAGGAACAACAGGGGGGACTGTAACGATTGGAATGACGCCACCTGCTGGATACTTACTGTAGAAGAGTTCTGCCCATGAAGCAAAGGTCTTTGAGGGCAAGACCAGGCTTCAGGAAGTGACGCGGACTAGTGGGAGGAGGAAGGAAGAGACTGGCGCTCGGTCTCACTCTTTTTCCTCTGGACTCTGGCGGAGAAGGGAGCTAGAAATGTGCTCTCCCTTTAATAGATAGGAATCTAGGCCTTTTTCTCTCTCTTTACCAAATTCTTATTCTCCTTAATAAATGCTTAAAAGTCTAACTCTTGCTAAAGCTTATAATTTATTGGCGACCACTCATTAGATATTTTAGACAGTTTAGCTAGAATTTTAACCCTTAACAGTCTAAGGATCCTCTCCTGGCTTGATACTCATAGCTTCAAGCTCAATGTCTCAAGTTTGCGTTACCATACACATGTCCATTTCTTTTGTAGGGTTGTAGTGGCTTTATTGGGGACATACTGACTACCCAGGCCTAGGAGTTGGCATTGGGGCCCTTCTTGCCAAAGGTGGGTAGCACATTGACAAATCATCTGTTGTACTGCATCCTCCTCTTGGCCCACCCTATCTTCTTCTTCTTCTCCTGCTTGGCTGCCTTGGGAGTCTGACCCCTCACTTTTCCAGCTTGGGCCAGAGATCCATGGACATTAACTCCTAGCATTTGGCCAGCCACTTCCAGAGTGGACAGCAGCTCCAATCCACACTACCCCAAGATGGCATCATTCTCCAGCAGGGAGCCCCCTAGAAGCAGGACCTGATCCTCGGGGGTGATGACCTCTAGGGATGGCACAGGGGCCTTGATCTGGGCAATGGTCTCCTGCCTGGTCACCTTGAGGGTGTGCAGAGCTTGTGCGTGGACAGACAGCGGCATGATGGTGACTCAGACACGCTAGTCCTGCTTCTCCTGTGGTGAAGGTGGAGACCAGAAAGCACACATGTCCATTTTAAAACTCATTTGCCATTTTTCTATGCTCTTGTAAACATGCCTAGAATTCCAAAGCTATTTGACATTCCACTATCTTTAAAATCCTTTTGTGATCTGTAAGGTGAGAATTTAATTCCTATAGGTCATTTGTAAATTGTTAAATGTGGCTCATCCTAGAAATAATGTCTAAGACAGCATTCCAAGAATACAAATTATGCCTGGGATTGCTTTTTTCTTGTAAATTCACATTTCTTTAGCATTTTCAGGTTTACAAAGTGTTCTCTTCATAAAGACTCTGTGTAAACGTATTCTCTACCCTTGATAGTTGAGGAATCTGAGGCCTGGAAATGTTCAGTGAATTATCCAAAGTCACAAAGAAGGTTACAAGCCTGTTGATGTTTCTACTAGGAATATGAGAAAAATGGAGAATTTCCAGGTAGAAGGAGCAGAAATCTTAAAGCTTCTCTAACTTATGATATGGATAGGCGTAATCTTTTTCATAAATATTATACTGAAATATATATATTTTTACATTAAATTATCTATAAATCTTGAGACTTCTTGGGACAAATTATAATAGGAACTCATACTTCACTTTAAGGTATGCAAATGGTTTAAAATGTTCATATAAAGAACATACAACAAAAGTTAAGAAAAATACCTGAAAAAACTTTCAATTTGAGAAGAGATCAAATTTTATATCTAAGAAAAAAACTAGGAATTTTATAACTTGGAAAGCTGTTTTTCAATATAGAAACAGAAAGAAATCAATTACAATTTACTAAAATGCTTGCCCCCTGAAGTTTTGATGATTTTTCTAGAACTCAATATTATACTTTAGGGTTATTTTAAGCATATTATTAATGTTTCACTGTCTTCATAAAAGAGTCTAAGAATATCTTGCAATGGTTCATCCTAATATCAAGTTATCAGTGGATACCATACTTGGCTTAATGTTTAAAAGACAAGATACTTGCAGAAAAATTATGTAAGTAATTGCATTTCTTTCTGATCCCTTCTTCCCTTCTCAACATAAAAAAATGTCACATTCTAAATCCTCTAGAATTCCTCTTTTGAAGTTTAAAATAAAATTCAGTAGTGACTCCTCTGTAATCCTCTGTCTCTTTAAAAAATGATTATAGTTTTTTCAAGGCAATCATCTAACATCTCAGCATCTTGTGCTTCTATGTTCTGTGGCATTTCAAAAAAAAAGTTCTACTTCAAAAGCTATTAATCAAGGGGTCTAATTCTGGAATTAATAAGAACAAGGTAAAATTTGCTTTAAGTGTCCATTAATAATGTTAAATCAATGTTAAATTACAAAGAATTTCCATGGAAATACACATGACATTCACATTAATACTAAATGAATTCATTATGAGCAGCCCTATTACACTGAATGGCAAATGAATTCTTAATGATGAGGCACTTGATGTGTTATCAAGAACAATGGTTGACAGGAAAACCACTTAGCTACACTTCAAGAATACTATTACAATAGTAGGTGATAAAGTTTTTTTTTTTAAGTTTGGGAGGAAAACTTTCCTGGGAAGTATGTCTCAAGACTTTAAAAAAGATAATCATGCCTTCATTGCATCAGTTATGGAAGCACAAGCAGGATCTTGCTGTTTTACAAGCTTCATTTTGTCCTTTGCAAACAGAAAAGTCCATTGTAACAGGTGTTAGAATAATTTAAAATATATTACTGTAGGTTTTTCCACAACTGATTACCAGAATGGTGAATTTTTATAGGTGTCCTTGTCTCACTTTTACAACCTCTTTGTGCGTGACTTGTAGGTTTTAATGTGCATCATAACACCTCTCATCCAACAGGAAGATACTCTCTGGGGATCACTTGCAGAAAATAGGACATTGAGTCCATAATTAACGTAATCTCTTTCCAGGCAGATGCTTCGGTTGGCTCTGTTATCACATATTACAAAAGGCATCTTGAGGGTTATAAAATGTGCAGCAAATAGCTTTGGAGATGAGAAACAGCAATTTTTCATCTAATTTTGATCCACAGACATGTAAGTACTGTATTGCTACTTTTTTTTGGTTTTGAGCCAAATAACTATTGTGGCTGCTGAAATGAGCCCTGCAGTAACCAAAATTAAAGAGTACTTCAGCTTTCATCCTCAAAGTCAGAAAACCCCTTTTGTAACCATCTTTGCACTTAGCAAATAAGCAGTCCATCTCCAATAGGGGACTTAATGCCTGCATGTGGATTTAGAAGAAAGACTTAATAAGGCTTAACTCTACAGTCATATTTTCTATATATTTGCTTAAGTTAAAACCGTAGTTTGGATAAGAGGCCTACCATCTTTGCTACTTTGCAACATACAGTGTGCATTATTAATTGGAAGCATTTCCACTGTTTATCTTTCATATAACATGTTAGGACATCTAGGACATTGCTCTTTGAAATATTTAAGTAGGTCTTGTTAAGTAATTTGCTCATGTTATTCATAATCCTTTCTATAAACACCCAATGCAGATAAGAACTCGGTGAGATTTACACAGCACATTTTTGTTTCCAGATTAAGATGCGTCACTGGGTAGCCAAAATTTGACCTTAAATTTGTGAGATGCTGAAATGGAAATGAGTGACTTTGTATTTTCTGCATTCCATCCCAATACATAAATCTTTTTCTGAATAGGAGCCCAAGTGCATTTATAGGGTTCATCTCAAAATCAAGAAATCATCACATTCAATTTTAAGAACAACCTTGACATTTATTTGTTTTTTGCCAAGGTTTCAATCAATATTATTCAAATTAAATGGAGTGCTTAGGAACATTAAACATTATATATTATTCTTGTCAAAATAGAAATCAGAATTCTATTTGGCTTAATAAAAACTCAGAAGTATCTGTTTCATTGTAGTGTTAGCACATTCCCATTGCATTAACATTACGCAGATGGGCTCTGTGACATTCCATTTGAATTGATAGGGTAACTAGATGCAAAACAAATTATTTCAATTTACCTATAAATCATAAATTATTATATAAATGAATTATCAAATGACAGAATAGGTCATTTAATTCCAGATTTTGTCAAATGTTCTTGGTAGCTAGCTATCACCGATTTATGCCAGGCATTTCAAATCTCACTCTAAGAATCTCAAATTTCATTTAGTGCAGGTGCTGCAGCAATAAATTAAAACATAAAAAATTCTGGGAGGACACAAGAGGTTCTGCAAGGGTTGGTTCTGGGAACAATGATAATTAACATTTCCCATCAACATTTCATAGGTGCATCCTTTTTTCTTTTAGGTATGTGTGTAGGAGAATAGGTAGTCAACATACTTAATAATTTAGAATTAATTAAATTTAGGGAAGTATTATAAGTTATCATTTAGATAGTAATACATTTTAGCTAAATAATGTAGAATTCAAGAAGAAAGGCTTTTATTTATCATAAGAAATATGGTAGTTACTATAATGGATTGAGCTAGACACACCAGTCTCATTAGTTTATGACCATGCTCCAAAGAAAAGTCATTTGACATTTTAAAAAATAAATTTATACATCTCATTAGTGTTTCAGTGTTGTAAAAACAGAAAAAAAATAACTCTTTTTTTTCTCTTCCTGGTAAGAATTTTTAATTCTTTTATGTTGTTGCCTTAATAAATATAGAACAATGCTTTGCATTTATTTAAAGGACACTTCTCTTACTTTTCAAAATGATTTTACATTGTATTAATTTGATTATTATCTATAGCTCTTACAGACTTGAAAAAAGGGCAAGTCTTGCCTGCTGAGTAGCTGTGATTTGAGGAGGCCAAATAGCCTTCCTTCCTACGACTATTATCAGTCAGTCAGCATGTCTGAATTTTATTTTATTATCGTCATTTGGAGTTTAGGTAATGACTCCAGGATGTCCTAGATAAAATGTATATTATCTGGGAGCAATAGAATATTATCATCCATTATCACCCAATAGTACATTAGTACCAAGTAAATGATCAGATTATCCATTTTAAAGAAGAGGATATATATCATTTAAGCTTATATGGTCAAAGGGGAAATTTTGAAAAGGTTCTAGATCATGGGTCACTGACCCCACTGGATAGGTGCAAATGATACAATTAATGGCTTAGGGGGAGCAAAAAGAAGAGGAAGAGAGAACGAAGTCAAATTTTGCTGACTTTACAATTATACCTAGAGGTGATCCTAGAGATGAATCATAAAAATGGACTCTTGGAGGAAAATGAAAAGTTGTAGAATAATAACCTTTTTAATTTCAATTGTCTTTTATTCCTCCAGCCTCACTGTTCAGAAGTCCCCAAATTGATTGGTCAATTGAAAAATCTTCCTACATTCATTATATGATTGGAAAACTTAGTTTAATTTTATAAACATTTATTTTCATATTAAACTGTGGCCCACTTATTTTTTGAACCACAAATAATCCAAAAAGATTTATGTGGTTCAAATGATTGCTACATTCTTATACATAATCATTTAAAATAATATACTCATTAGGTTTCATTTTCCAACAAGGTATACTTGTCCTGGTTCATATAGTTTTCTTATGCACCATTACTTAAAAGCATATTAGAATTCTTAATTAAAGTGAACATATTGTTAAGTGAAGAGTATTTTATTTAGCTAGGTTCCAAATTAAAAAATTTTAAGCACACCAGATGAAATTTTAAATATTTGAACACAGTTACCATTATATTTCCTTATTTACACTCATTCAGACTCTCTACTACAAATATAAATTATGGGTAGGATATGTTAGCAAACTTTGGGGTAAATATTTCTATTGCACCTTCCCCTGAAGGAAAGGGCTAGGTTCAAGTTGGTTATTTTTTCAGCAAAAAAAAAAAAAAAAAGAAAGAAAGAAAAAAGAAAGAAAATGGGCAGCTAGATGGTGCAGTGGATAGAGCACTGGCCCTGGAGTCAGGAGGACCTGAATTCAAATCCAGCCTCAGACAGTTGACACTTATTAGCTGTGTGACCCTGGGCAAGTCAGTTAACCCCAACTGCCGAGAGAGAGAGAGAGAGAGAGAGAGAGAGAGAGAGAGAGAGAGAGAGAGAGAGAGAGAGAAAGAAATGATGATTAACAAGAGCTAGCAGTTATGTTCCTGAGGGGAATGGAAAGGGCAAAAGGAAATATCCATTAGAAAGTGTCCCATCACACCTGTGTATACCCTGTAAATACTCTATGCAAGCCTAGGTTTCCTCCATAAATATTAGGTAGAATTCTAGGGAAAACAGTTAATTATTCAAGATATTAGTATGATTTTATAATCTCTCAATTATTATATTTAGAAAGTAGCAGAATATATATGAATGTATGTCAGTAAGGTGAATTTTATAAAGTTTTAGATAAATTGTGGGAGTTAGGATAGATTTTTCTTTTTTTAACAAAAAATCCTTATTTTGAAAAAGCAATCAAAAGTGATCATTTTTCATGTCATATTGAAAATGCTTCCATCCTCTGTAAGAAAAATGCCACAATTTTCAGCAGGAACCTACAAGAAGAGCTGAATAACATTCTGCTGCTACTATATATTATCTAAGTGACATAAATATTGGCAAGTCAAGGAGTTTTTCCTGTACTGAGAAACTTATCCACCTGTTTCCCAGACAACTCTGTCATTTCTATTTTTGCACCTTATGATACATTTTTTGGGGAAAAAATATCCTTATGGATTTTTAAAAATGGGACAATTGATTCTCATAATAGAAAACTGAACTGAGCCTCTGCCAATCCCTCAAAGGGAAATTTCCAACAAATTTGAAGAACCTCAGGAATTTATAAAGATTTGGATTTTCTCTTTTTTTTTTGTCTCTTTGCTTTTTTGCTTCCACAAACCTTCAAGCATTTGGTGTAAGAAGGGCCATAACAGAGAAAGCAAAGCAGCCAAAACCACGAGGTGCTAGAATTCCCCATGAGTAAGTATGTTTTCATGGGATTCCAGGGCTTACTTGATTTAGCCAATTTTCCTTCAAAGAGTCTAAACAAATGCAAGACATAATATGTGGTCCAACAGAGTGAACTACGTCAAGGTGAATAGTTAGTCACCTTAATAGTCTTCACCAAACTTTCTTCCTTGCCTAACTATATACTTCCTCGAAGCCTCTAAACCCTCCAAACCCTTCAGAGAATCTTTAGTTGGTTTTCATTTTAATTAACACTCAAATGAAGCCCTCTCTTGGTTAATATCGTCAATCTGAAGGACAAGACAGTGTATCAGTAAGTAACTCCAAATTTGTCAACTTAAGCTAAGTGTTTCTTTGTCTCATTTTCATCCTCAGGTGAGATATTCAGCCACCTCTCCTAGAGAAAGGCTTTTGCTCCCCTGCTTCTTGTGATCCACCTACCCCAATATTCATCAGAGGCACCAAGGGGAAAAAAGAGAAATCTCAGTGCACTAGTTACAATTTTAAAAATGACTACCTCAGAATTTGGCTACTTTTCTCATAAAAGACATTTTAGAGTACTTAGCACTAGTTGGGATTTGTTGAGAGATTATCAAGTCGAACCATCTCATTTTAAAGATGAGGTTATGGGGCGGCTAGGTGGCACAGTGGATAAAGCACTGACCCTGGATTCAGGAGTTCCTGAGTTCAAATCCGGCCTCAGACACTTGACACTTACTAGCTGTGTGACCCTGGGCAAGTCACTTAACCCCATTGCCCCGTTTAAAAAAAAAAAAAAAGATGAGGTTATGGGGCAGTTAGGTGGCACAGTGGATAGAGCACTGCCTCTGGAGTTACTTAACCCCAATTCTCTCACGAAAAAAAAATTTAAAAAAATTAAAGATGAGGTTATGAAGAAGGTAGAAAAATTAGAATGATCTGCTAGAGGTCACACAGGCAGTGAATAGCAGAGTTGACTAAATCCAGTGTTATTTTTATATACATCCTCTGGTAGATAAAAGGGAAATTGTCTAAATAAAAGAATCTAATCTCTCACTCTGCAAAGTGGCATAGTGAAAAGAATACTGGATGTGGAATTGGGAGTGACTTGTGCTCTGACAATTTTTAGGGATGTGACAATGAGTGAAAGATGACCTCTCTGAGCTCCAGCTTCCTCATCTTTAATAGGGAGATAATAATGTCGGTTATGCTATCTTGCAAGGCTTCTGAGAGGACATAATCAGACAATATGTCAAGTCCTATATAAATATTACCTATTTCTTAGAATTTTTCTTAAATATACTCTCAGATCAGAAGATTTCACTTAGCTAGCTGGTAGAATCCTGTTACAATTCTGTTTGTACTTGTATCACTTTATCCATTAAAAATTGTATTTTGACTCTGAGGTATCACCTCCCACCTCTCAGGGTGGAAAATAGAACAAAAAAAGGATTTAATGTTGGAGGGGATGTGGGAAAATCGGATGTTAATCCACTGTTGGTGGAGTTGTGAAAAGATCCAATCATTCTGGAGATCCATTTAGAACTATGCCCAAAAGACTATAGAACTCTGCATACCCTTTGATCCTGCAGTACCGCTGCAGGTTTTTATCCCAAAGATATCCCCCCAAAGAGAAAAAGACCTATTTGTACAAAATATTTATAGCAGGTCTTTTTGTGTTAGCTAAGTATTGGAAATCAAAGGAATGTCCATGCCTTGGGGAATGGCTAAACAAGATGTTGTATGTGATGGTAATGGAACATTATTATACTATAAGACATGACAAGCAGGGTGATTTCAGAAAGGTCTGGAAAGCCTTATATGAACTGATGTATAGTGAAGTGAGCAGAACCAGGAGAATGTTGTGCACAGTGACAGCAATATTGTTTGTGAATGACTTAACTATTCTCAGCAATACAATGATCCAAGACAATTCCAATATCCACCTCCAAAGAAAGAACTAATATTGATGGAACACAGACTGAAGCATGCTATTTTTCATTTTCACTTTTTTCTTTCATTCAAGTCTTCTTATACAAAATGACTAATATGATAATATTTTACATAATTGCAGATGTATAACCTATATCTGATTGCTTACCACCTCAGTAAGAAGGAGAGGGAGAGAAAGAGGGATAAAATTTGGAACTCAAATCTTTAAATAAAAAGGCTTATTTTTTAAAATGTATTTTGTGGCACAACTCTTCAAGGAATTGAGTTTTTTCCACTTTAATGTGAACATAGTAGGACAGTTTTTTTTTATTTGCAAGGAAATTTCCTCTAAAGTCTAATTTATTTCCTCTTGAGATACAATGCCTGGAAATTGTATAGCTGCCATGAGGGGAATGTTGAGTATTGATTATGGCAATTGAGAACCAACAAGTAGACTTATTATAGTTATGGATAACATGAATTAGGTATCTGGACTGCAATCAAGCCAATGGTACTTTAAAAAATAAAAACATACATTTTATTGAAATAGTAGCATGAATTAGGTAACTATTATCTATAAGATATAAATAAATAAGAAACAGCTGTTTAGGAAATTGAAGCATAATTTTAATCCTTTTGATTGTACTTGAATGTAACCATAATCTAAATGATGTGAGTACTTCCTCCAGGGAGGCTAACCACAACTCATCCACGCTTTCTCATTCTTTGCAACTCTTGCCCATGATCTCCCATAACATTTCCATATTTTTTCCACCCGATGTGGTAAGATTCTTCCTCTAGGTCTCTAACATTGAATGGGTACCATTGGAGCATGTGTGATATCCATTGGTTATCTGTCACTCTAATTATTTGCCTGACTTACTTTCTTCCCTAGTCATACATCTCTCTGATCATATGTATTAAGCTGCTTCTTCTGAGCAACTACATATTAGAAATGTCTACTTACACCCACCATCTACTACTACATTGTCCTTTAGGTTAGCCACAATTTTAATTCTTTGGTGAATGTGTTCTTTTTTGGTCAGAACTAGCAGTAATTAGTTCAATTTGTAAGGATGAAAGCTTAGGTTTGATGTCAGGAAAAAAACAATCAGAGCTATTTAAAAGTGCAATGGACTGCCTTGGGAGGGCAAAAGCAAAAGCTGGTCGAACACTTGTCAGGCATAATACAGTAGAATTCATTTCAGGTATGATATGGATTATATGATTACTATTTTTAAAAATTCTGTGATATCATGATTTGGGTAAAGAGATTATATGCTGAGGCAGTTTCTAGTCTCTTTGACCTTGCTGTAGTGGTGGGTTTAAATCAGTTAAACTATCTAGGAAAACTGTGATAGCCTTTATCCTTATTGGTTCTTTTATCTATTTCCCATTATTTTAATAGCATATTTAAATAGATATGGAGGTAATGTTTCAAATGCATGCCATATTGTCTCATTTTTATACTTCTGTTTTGATACTGATTTTTATCTTTTCTTTCATAACTAGTCTTATTGTACAAACAACTTGAACCTGAAATGACAAACACTAGTGTCCAGTATTTTTCTGTCTGTGAACATTATTTATATAATCAAACTCAGATGTTGTTCTGGCTCAGTTAGAACCCATATACTTTGATATACTGTAATGTATGGTCTATGCCTGTCTACCATAAGCCATTACCATCTAACTAAAGGTTTGAGGGTTACTGGGCATTGGATCTTGTTATGAAACTGGTGTATTTAGGCACAAAACATTTTAAATCAGTCTAACTGCTTCAACACAAACTTATTGATACCTGACTTCTGCTTGTTTTTCCAGGTGAAGTTGGGAAAATAAAGACCATTCTTTTTCTGTGTTCCCTATGTTAACTAAAAGTAAATCTAAGTGTAACATGGAAACCACATACTTCATACTCCACCCAAGACTATGTTTCTCTTCCAAGAAGACTCATCATATTTCTGTTATGACTGTTCCTGCTTCTCTCCCTCCTTATGCAATATGACTTAGTTCCTAGTTCACCCTCCTTCCAACAAATATATTTGAAGCATTTTATAACTCCTGCCATACCTCAAGCCACATAAACTTATTTTATTTCTTTCCTAGTATCTACATCAAGCCTGAGGTTTGTTTAAAGGGCTTTGCTTTTTGTTCATCTGCTTAAAAATGTTTTATACATATTTTAACTATAAAAACAACCAATGTTTAAATACCCAGAAATATCTTCATAATCTCCTATGAACAAATGTAAAAAATGTCATTTTATCATCACACAACACAGAAATAAATAAAAACCATCAGGAAGTATTCTACTACCTGATATCATTTCCTAAAAAGCTGACACAAAATAAAACAGTGAAATTTCTTAAATTTAGGACCTTTCTCCCTCCAAAATTTAATTGGTCACTTGACAGTGAAGAAAAACAGAAGCATGAGTAATTATCTGAACTGTTAGTTATACTCCTGGGGAAATTATATATACATGTTATTAGGCCCTAACATTACAACAACAGTATTTCAGCAGTACTTGATATCACTTGATATTCCAGTTAGGAACCAGAAAATTCAACCAATAACAAAATGTGGAGCTTGGGAGACAGGAAAGATAAAAGTGCTTCCTGGAGAATATCATATCCAATTTTATCTAACAATTTGGATCCCAGTATTTCAAACTTACATGAAAAGTCATTTACTTTCTCTGTGAGATATGCATAGCTCACAAAGTAAAATAATTTGGATATATATCAAATTTTGGCAAGCTTATCTTTAGATATGAATGTGCTCACAATAAAAAAAACCCCACCCAATAGCTACTCACATATCTTATTTCAAATGTTTAAATGTCAAGGCAAGTACAATTGCAATGTTTTCTTATGATGGACAGAAAGAAAAGTGCAATGAGACTCTCTCTCCAGATGAATTCTCCAGACAAATTAGGCTGACTCTCATCAAAAATTAAAGGCTTCTGAGCTATACCCTCGGTAGCACTTCAGATCACAGCATCTGTAGAATTTCAAGCCCATAGGATGCACAGAAACTGCTAGTGCCTTCAATTTTTAAAATGGATTTTCTGTATTTTTTAGTGTAGTTTTGAAAAATAATTCCTCTAGGAGATATCTGCTCTAAAGTACCAAATGCTCAATACAATCCACCTCTTTCCTGCTTGGTAATCTGTGTCTTCACTTTGTGGTCACTCAATATCTTCACTGGAACATTGCTTGGTTTATTCTACCATCTATCATTTTGGGGAGACTTCAATTATAAATAAGTCATTTTTGGCACAGGTGCAAATTTAACTTTCCTATCTATCTCATTTGCCAAAATCACCAGTGATACACCAATGTGCCTTATTCTTCTATTTTGCAAATATTTAACCAGTATTATTATTATGATGATGTTCAAATAAATCTTCAATTCCACACAGAGTTCAGTTTGTAATATTCTGCATCTGTGTCAAAGGAAATAGTGCACTGTGGCGAGAAGGACCTTGAACTCGTGTTCAAGAAACTTGGCTTTTTCATGACTTGTTGTGAGACCTTGGGTGAGTCACTTCACTTGGGAGACTTTGGTTCTTAGTTTTCTTTTTTGTTTGTTTTTGTTTTTGTTTTTGTTTTTGTTTTTTTTTTGCGGGGCAATGGGGGTTAAGTGACTTGCCCAGGGTCACACAGCTAGTTAAGTGTCAAGTGTCTGAGACTAGATTTGAAACTCAGGTACTCCTGAATCCAGGGCTGGTGCTTTATCCACTGCGCCACCTAGCCGCCCCCGGTTCTTAGTTTTCTATATGAAAAATGGAGATTAGATAAGATGGCCTCCAAAGTCCCTTCCAATTTCAAAATGATTACATAAAAATTACTGCAATGATCCACCAAGAATAGGGTATGCGTTTTACGTTGGGAAATTAGGTGGTACAGTAGAGTGTTGGGACTGGAATCAGGAAAACTAATCTTCCTGAGTTCAAATCTGGTCTCTGATACTTTCTAGCTGTGTGACCACAGGCAAGTCACTTGAACATGTTTGCCTCAGTTTCCTCATCTGTAAAATGAGCTGGAGAGGGAAATGGTAAACCACTCTAATATCTTTCCTGAGAAAACCCCAAGTGGAGTCACAAAGAGTCAGACATGATGGAAACAAACAATACATATGTTTTAGTTTACAGGGATGGATTTCAGCTGATCTGTCCACCCATTCTCACTTGCTCACCCTTGTATCCAACACATGCACATGTAGCTAATCTGTTGCACATGCAAGAGGTTTGACTAGGGCTATGGTCATGGAATGAAGCAATTTGGCCCAGGGACAGATCAACCCCACAACCTTAAGCACTGGTTCTGAAGGTTCATAGTCACAGAACTATGACTGCAGAGAGCTTTAGCACTAGATAAAGCTTTAGAGATCTTATCACATAGTCTTATGGGAGAAGGCAATAAGCATTTAAACAGCATCTACTATGTATCAGGCACTTAAGTGCTTTTTATAGAGTATTTCATTTGAGACTCACAATAATACTGAGATTCAGGTGCTATTATCGTCCCCATTTTGCAACTGAGATAAACAGAAGTTATGAGACTTGCCCAGTGTCACATAGCTAGTAAGTCTTTGAGGATAGATTTGAACTTGGGTCTTTTTTTTTTTTTGGTAAGGCAATTGGGGTTAAGTGACTTGCCCAGGGTCACACAGCTATTAAGTGTCAAGTGTCTGAGTCCAGATTTGAACTCAGGTCCTCCTGACTCCAGGGCCAGTGCTCTATCCACTGTACTACCTAGCTGCCCCTGAACTCGGGTCTTTCTGACTCCAAGCCCAGTACTGTGCCTTCTAGCTGCTTAGCTATCTCTAATTCTGAAAGAGCTAGTGAATGTTAAAGTTGGGGGAACTACAGAGAATATCTATTTTACATCTGTTCCCCTTCATTTTTGGATAAGGAATCTAAAATCAGAGAACTCAGATGACTTGCCCACTGTCAAACAATAAATTAGTGGCAGAGGTCAGATTATTTCCCATTTCTTCCAACTCCCACTGTTCTCTCTCAGTGTTGTGCGCTTAGAAAAGATCTACTGGAGAATTTTCAAATGCTCTATAAGCATTAAGTACTTATCTCAACATTACGGTGAATTAGTTAATAGACTTCTCCAGTTTTCTTCCACCTTACTGCCCTCCATGTATTTACAATTTGGTCACAATGGCCCTCTTGTTATAATCCATCTCCCAATGACACATCTGTCTGTCTCCCATACCTGGAAATCTGGGTCCTTTAAAGCTCAGCTAAAATCCTACCTTCTACAAGAAGTCTTTCTCAATTTCTCAAAGAACTAGTGCCTTTCCTCTGAGATTTTCTCAGATTTATCCCATATATATTTAGTTTGTACATAGGGATTTCATGTTGTCTCCTCCATTAGACTGTGAGTTCTGTGAATAGGGACCATTGTTGCCTTTCTTTGTATCCTCAACATGTGCCACTGTGCTTAATACATAGAGTAGACTCAAAAAATAAATGCTTTGGGGCAGCTAGGTGGCGCAGTGGATAGGGCACCGGCCCTGGAGTCAGGAGTACCTGAGTTCAAATCTGGCCTCAGACACTTAACACTTACTAGCTGTGTGACCCTGGGCAAGTCACTTAGCCCCAATTGCCTGACTAAAAAAAAAAAATGCTTCTTGTTGAGTCGAACGGGGACTTCAAAAAAGTCCCTCTCCCATAGCACAAGAATGTGCTATCGACACAAGAACTTGTAAGAAGACCAGTTGGATCCTCCTTTAATTCTCCCCTAGTACTTGTCTTACTGTTTCAGATGCCTAGTGGTAAAATGGAGGAGAGACAAATAAGTGGGGAGAATGTATGTTGTCCTTTTCAACCTCAAGATATAATGAAAGTTGCTTGTGCAAAGAATGTGTACAATATTCACAATGCCCAAGGTCTGGGGAAAAGAGGAAGCAAATAGGACCACACCCACCACAAGCCAGCAGCCACTGGGAAATGCAGCATTACTCAAGTGGTGTTAGCATCCTGAAATACACAGAGTAAGACATCAGGCGCTATGGGATCCAAACGTACAAAAATATTTTTTAAAAGAACTAAGGAATTCTGGCCTAGAAGTGTAACAAAAGTGAGTGAGACCACAGAGTGGGCCATCCACATGGGCCAACTGATGGGGAGGTGGCCCCACAGGGAAGGTGTTACATTGGATAAAGTGCTGGGCTTGGAGCCAGGCCAGTTGAAAACCTAAGTTTAAATCCAGCCACACACAATTAACAGCCGTGTGACATTGGACAAATCACAACCTCTTTTTACCTCAATTTCCTCAATTGGAAAATGGAGATAAAAATAACATCTGCCTCCCAGGGCTGTTGTAAGGGTCAAATGAGATATTTGTAAAGAAAATGCTTAGCACAGTGCCTGGCATATAATAGGCACAAAATAAATTCTAGTCATGACGACAACAATGATGGTGGCTTCCAAATATAGGGTTCAGGGCCCCATAGGTGGTGAGACCTATACTAAAGGATGCTGAGCCATGAATACCAGTGAAGATGTAAACACTGAACCACTGCCTGCTGAGAGTTAAGGGGAACTGCAAGAGGTGGGAAGAGGAAAGGAAGGGCATGGATGGAGATGAGGAGAAAATATTAGTCTTTCTACTTGAAGATGCCTCTACAGAAGTACTGGAAATAAAAGCTACTGTGTAAGTCTTCAGAAACAAAGTTACTTGATTTTGTTGGGGCTTAGATGTGAGTCCTTTCAAAGACATTAATTTATAAATAAAACTTATGTTTTCAGTTTAAACTATCTTTTCACTTGTAAGGAGACTGTTGGCTATTCTAGGAGAGGTCCAGATCCTGATATTTACAGGTTCTATATGGAAGTGATAATCAAGTAAGCACTCTGTGTCAGGAGCAAAATCTGTGCATAAGAGTTAAACTCCTTTTCTATAGAGGCTTTCTTTTGTTTGAATAAAGGTTAGTATGAAGAAGTGGCAAACTCAATAAATGTCATTCATTATGTTTCATGATCTAATCAATTAATGTCAATATTTTCTAGGGTTTTACTTTGATTCAAACTAAATAAATAAGCAATTATTTTATAGTTTTCCTAGTTCTCACAACTTCAAGTGCAAAATGACAATTCTTTTTTTAATTAAAAAAGTTTTTTGATATGTTTTGTTTTATAGTCTAAATGTTTCTAGATTATTCCTACTCTGTGACAGTTCTCGTAACAAAGCAAAACAATCAAGTAAAACTACATCTGAAAGTATATTTAATATTCCACATCTATAGTAGATCCTATTACCTATCTCTTGTTGAACTATTTTCATTTTGTTCATTGGAACTGAATTCAAGAAATTCAGATGCTTATTTAAATCTTTCATCTTCTTAAGGTTTAGTTATCATTTCTTCCCTACTTCTCAGACTGTACCTGACATTTCACAGGTATAGGAACTTCCCAGTGAGGAAGTTACTTCTACCAGTGTAGAGCTGCATGTTCTCTGCAAATTAAGTCTTGGAGAGTTGTTTGGGAACACTGAGAAGTTATGTGACTTGAAGGGTCACTCAGCCCATATATGTCAAAAGTAGGACTTGAACACAGGTCTTCCTGACTCTCAGGCCAAATTTCTATCCATTATGTCATGCTACCTCATGTTACTAATTATTATGAAATTAAAAGTAAAATTACAGTCATACAAGTCAACCATAATACCTGGAAACTATTATCTAAGTTATATAAATGAATATTTAAATTTTTAATATTAAATATAGCACTGGGTATTATGGCACACATTTGTAATCCATGTTAATAGGGGGGTTAAGGCTGGTGGATCACTTGAGTTCAGTAATTTTGAGCTTCTATAGGACTAAATCCAATCAGGTGTCTGCAATGACTAAGTCCAGCATGAATATGGTGACCCCTGGGAGAGAGGGGCCATAAGACTGCTTAAGGATGAGCAAATTGGTCTAGATTCAAAACAGAGCAGGTCAAAACTTTTGGGCCAGTCAGCCTTGGTGTTGGGTCTATGAATGGCTGCTGTAATTCAAACTTGGACAAAATTGGGAGATTGAATCTCAATGGAAGGAAGGAAGGGAGGGGGAAAAGAGGAAAACGAGGAGGAAGAAAAGAAGAAAGGAAAGATAAAAGGAAGGAAAAGGAAGAAAAAAGGAAGGTAGGAAGGGACAGAGGGATGGAGGAAGAAATTAATGGAAAGAGGGAGAAGGAAGTGAAAAAGGAAGGAAAATAAAACAAACCAATAAGAATTATTTTTTTGGTAACAAAAATTTTAAATACCTATGCTGAAAACAACAGCATGCTCACCTTCAAGTCTTTCTGCTTTTAACAAACAATTTTATTCCCATGTTTCTCCTTTGATTATTTTTAACCAAGGAAGGCAGTAAACAGACTGTCCCAAATGACTGCTTAGCTAAGTGGTTTACCAATAAAATGTGGTTTGTTCAGACATTATTTCACTTACTCTTCATTGGGAAAGACACTCTTAGTAGACTGTATAATTGCCTCAGATTTTGGTTCAACGTTTCCATAATTCTTACTATGGGATTTCCAAGGAGGTTTTAAAATAGGTAACTAGGTTTTAAAATCACAGCCTGCACATGATATGTTGGCGGGCTAATATAACATTACTGTTTCATATACAGTATTAATGCACTTTCCAACTCTCAGAAACTGCCCCAGACAGAAAGAAATGTGAATCCCTTACAGAAATATATAAAATTTACCAGAATCAAGAGAGTTCTAGAACTCTTTCCCAACAAGAGAATGATATTGAAGAATTACAGTAATTTAGCCTCCCTTGAACTGTATGTTGATGCCATTCAACTTTATTTTAAATTTTAGGTTATGAAATAATTCTCCAATATGAAAAGTATAAATCAAGCTGGTCTTCCCTAGCTCTAAATGCCATGATACTATTATTATATGGATGTAATCTTATAACTTAACTATTAAAAAAGTATACTAGATATAAAATCAAATATATTGAATTCACTAATGAAATATTGTGAATATGTATAACTTTTAAATTTGTACTCACAAAGATTTAGCCTACAAGCAAAATAAGGCTTCTTTGGCATTTCTATTCCACTCTCCATTGATAATGCCTCCCTTTCTTAGACACAATTAATAGAGGCAAGACATTTTTAAAAGCTGCATAGGACAAGATAAAAATCTCGCCAATAGGCTCATTCACTAGTTCTTTAAATTTTGTGCCCCACTTAGAAGCAGGTAGTGTATAAATCAATTCTATTTTTAGTTAATTTATCTAACAAATATTTATAAAGAGCCAACAACCTATATAGAAAAATGCCAAACAATGTGGGAAATCCAATGGTTAACATTTAATTCTTCCCCTCAAGGAGCTTATAAACTTGGAGAGAGAAAATACAAGTACAAGTGTAAGTAACAATGACTCAGAAAGATTCATCTTCCTGAATTCAAATCTGGCTTCAGATACTTACTACCTATGTGATGCTGGAAAAGTCATTTAACCATGTTTGCCTCAGTTTCCTCATCTGCAAAATGAGCTGGAGAAGGAAATGGCAAACCACTTTCATATCTTTGCCAAGAAAATCCCAAATGGAGTTATGAAGAGTCCGATATGACTGGAAATGACTGAATGATGATGATGGCTCATAATCTCACCTATGATTTTACCTGGGAACATTAGAATTTGACCTGTGCCTTAAAGGCCTTATGAAAGCAAGCACTGGGGTAAACAAAAATATGGATGTAATTGGTTTGATTTAATTTAATAACAATATGAAGTATTTTCACATTGGTCAGTAAATAGTTTTTCTCTGATCGTTCTCCTCCTCTGGGTCTTATATAGTCCTCTTGATTTATCGTGCTGTCTAAGTTAGAGTTCTCTTGTTCCCTGGTAACTGTATAGTTCACATAACTCACAGAACCACTGGGGAAAACAGGTCAAGGTTGCTTTTCTACATAACAACTCCCTGTTTTGTTTGCCCTTCTTTCTATTTTTTTTTGTCTCTGTCCTACAATGACTCCTTATTAATTTTCATGTCTCTAATTCATTTTAGGAAGCTCAGGTTATAGTGGAAAGGTTTTGAGTATGAAGCAATACATTGGAATTTGCTTTCTAAGAATGAGCCAGACTCACTACATAGAGGTTCATTACCTCTGACCACTTGAAGAGGAATTCTCTGGCCAAAGAAATCCATGAAACAAAGTGACAAAATGGGACTCAGTTTTGCCTGGCCACTTTTTACTTTACTTGTTGTAATGGTAGTAGAGTGACAAAAATATGGGGCAGAGTATGCTAAGAATCACACAATCTCTAAGCCATCTATAAAACATTGGTTAGCTATTAGTATTAAAAATGTGATATCCTCATTTGAGAACACATTATTGGAGAAATGAAGGATATGAATCCTGACATTCTTATTATAAACAAACCAAGCAGAGAGAAGGAAGTTGAAGTTAAATGGAAAGATGGTTTGAAGGTTTTCCTTGGACAAGCAAATAAAAGGCTTGACAGAGTTGGTTTTATCATTCATCTAAAGGCAATAAGTAACATCATTTCATGGGATATTGCTTCATCTCATATTGCAATGCTCATGCTAGGTATTTGCAAAAAGTAAATTTGTTTGCTCCTTGATAGGGGAATGTTTAAACAAACTGAGTTATGATCACAATGTAATATTTGTCTATAATATCAAAGCCATAAGATACCATAGTACCATAAGAAAAGAAAAATATGATGAATTTAGAGAAATATGGGAAGGTCTATATAAATTAATAGAAAGTGAGGTAGACAGAACAAGGAAAACTATATATACATTCATATAATTATAAACAATATGAATAGAAAGAATAAAAAATCAAAATGAATATAATGTAACAGTAATTATAAAGGTTGAGGTCATAGAAGAGATGAAAAAATATGCTTCTCTCCATTCATAGGAGAGACAAGAAACTAGAATGGAACGAAGTATATGATGTCAGAAGTAGTTAATGTGTTGATTGGTTATGATGAATTTTAAAATTTTAAAAAATCTTTGGTATAAGGAATAGAGTATAGGATAGAAAGAAATATATTGGGGAAAGCTATATGGCACAGTGGATAAAGCACTGGCCCTGGATTCAGGAGGACCAGAGTTCAAATCCGGCCTCAGGCACTTGACACCCTGAGCAAATCACTTAACCCTCATTGCCACACAAAAACAAAAAACAAACAAAAAAGAAAGAAATATATTAATATATAAATGTGATCTGAAACCAAAATATACCATTTTAAATATTTCTATGAAATTATTGCACTATATGTGTCTTTTGTAGAAGATGAAGGGGCAGCAGAATTCTATTAATTACTTAATAAGAACACATAAATTAAATCAATATATATTTTAGTATTCAGTGATTTCTTCCTGAGAGTGTTTTAAAATGTGTTGGAAAGAGGATGACAAACAGATGAAAGGGAAAAGATTTGCAACAATTTTTACAATAATTTTTTGTTTTCTAAAAATAATAAAGCCACCACTCTTGAACTCCAATATCATAGCCATTCATGCGCTTATAGAGAAAGCAGAAATAACAAAGAATGAAGATGAGAAAATTTGCTGGATTAGACAAAGTGTACCCAAAGAAGAATCATGTAAGAGAAATGACACAAGTTTAAGAGAACTGAAGGGTCACTGCACAAAATGCCTGAAGATGCCTAAGATACTGAAGTCATACCAAAAGACTGATACTCTGTTAATTCTCAAAAAAGATAATAAAAAGAAATGCAACAATTACTGACATATATTTTCTTACCTATATAAATGATTATGAGAATAAGATATACAGAAATACAATGATACAAGCTTTTATAAGCTTGAGCAATCCTCATATATTTCAGGGAATATGAATTCTTGGACCAATGCAAATTAGTCTTTAAGACATCAGCACATGGCACTAAACCACTTTTGTGGTTGTGGTACCACTGATCCTTTAGCCTGGTAGTAAAGGAAAAACAAAAGTGATTGTGTGGAACAATAGCTAATATTTACAAAGCACATTAACATTATGAAAGAATTCTATAAGCTTAAAAAATAGTCTTCTTGAAACTCTATAAGGTAGGCACTATCCCCATTTTACAGATGAGGAAGTAAAAATTTTTAAATTATTTAAGCTACACAGCTAGGAAATGTCAGAGACAGGATTAAAATCCAAATATCTCCTAACTCCAGGCTCAGCACTCTTTGTAGTAAAATATGTTGCCTCTATGATGACTGGCATGAATTAGTTGAAAGAATAAAAGGGCAAGGAGAAATTGCAGTCTGAGTGAAGAGATTTGAAACCATTCTATAATAGGATCCATTAAAAAACATGGACATTTTTAATCTGGAGTACAAAGAACTTGGGAGGGAGGAGGGGTACAACATTAGTGCATATAAATTTGAAAGTCTGGCATGTGGAAGAAGGACTACATTATTTCTGATTGGCTCCAGAAAGCAAAGATAGGACCAATGGATATAAATTATAAGAAGGTAGATTTGGGCTAAATAAAATGAAAATAATTAGACCTGTCTGATATTGCATACCATGAGACAGTTCCATATGATTGGAGGTCATCAGGTGAACTCTAAATAGTCACTTGTTTGGGATGCTGGTGATTGGATTCATGCTTTAGGTAAGTGTTGGATTAGATGACCTCTTAGATCCCTTCCAACTCTGAAATGTTATGATTCTATAATTCAGATCTTCCTATTATCAGGCAGAAGGTACTTTCTTCTATGTTATATGTGTCTCCTTTTAAGCCTGGCTAACATTTAATGCAACTGAATAACAGCAATGATGATAACAAAAACAACATATTCCCCACCCTTGGGTATAAGAAATAATTTACTAAATTAATAGGAAATAGTTATGAAATTGTAGGTATATTCACCTTGAAAATATTATGTTAGGTTTTTTTTCATTGAATGCTATCTTGGAGCAATTAACATAACACACACGTACACACACACACACATATATATGTATGTATACATATATGTAACATCTTTATGTATTACATATATTTATGTATGAATATATGTATATATAAATAATTGGAAAATGAATGGAGGTAGAGGTCATGTTATCAAAGGATAATTTGCCTTGACTTTCTACCACTTGAAATTGACATATAGTTCTAGTGCCCCAACAACTTGGGAAGGCTTAGTAAATCTGTTCGGATGTTAACTCTATCATTATATTTGAAAATTTAATTCTACCAAAAGAAGGGAGATTTCCTGTCAAAAGGATAGAATCAGAAACTCATAATGAGGTGGTAGGGAATCAATCATGTGTGATGCTAAGCAATTTACATGACACAAAGCTATGAGAAGATATGACATTAAACTCTGTTTCATGCAAGGGGAAGGTAAGGTAACTGACATATTGACAAGGCTAGACCACCTCTCACCACCTAGAATAGTAAATCTTAGGACTCACATGAAGTTGACACAGCCTGTGCCAGCAGGTGGAGCAATCCAAACAAAACTGAGATTGGTCGTTGGCAGATGACTCACGTGTGAGGCTACTACACTGCACATAAACTGGTTTCCAAACTGGTGATCTGACATAATTCCTAAAGGGGAAGAGAAGAACATTATAATGTTAACATAACCAAATGTTTTTATAATTTTTAAACAATATATTCATGACATTTTTTTTCTTTCATCACCGGAAAGTGACTTTGGTTTTTCCATTAGTCACATAATAGCAAACCTTTTATAAAGCACCACTTTCTATAACAATAAAGAAATCAATTATTTAAACAATCTTTAATAAACTGATGGAATGTGGAAAAGCCACATTTTTGCTATTTAAAAGAAAATCTTGCATTTGTATAGGACTTTATAATTTTAAAAGTTTTTTCATATACTTTATCTTGCTTGATTAGGCAATCAATCAATTAATCATCATTTATTAAGAGCCTACTATGTATCAGGGAATGTGCTAGGCATATAAACAATAATGAATTTAATCTTCATAAGAAGCATAGGAGGTAGGTAGGGAAGATATTAACATCTCTGTTTTATAGATGAAGAAAGGCTCCTTTCTGGATTTCCATGACTCTTTTATCTTGTTTCTCCTCCTGCCTCTTTGACCTCTTCTTCATAGTTTTATTTTGGCTGAGAGACCAGTTACTAGGGGGCAGCTAGGTGGTGCAGTGGATAAAGCACCATGCCTGGATTCTGGAGGACCTGAGTTCAAATATGACCTCAGACACTTGACACTTTCTAGCTGTGTGACCCTGAGCAAGTCACTCATTGCCCTGCAAAAAAACAAAACAAAACAAAATAAAAACCCCAACAAAGAAAAAAACCCCAATAACTATGGGTATTCCCCAAATGTCCTCTCTTTTCTCTCTATGTTCTTCCATTTGGTGGCCTCATCAGCTCCCATGATTTGAATTCTCTCTTTGAAGATTATACCCATATCTATGTATCCAGTCCTACTCTCTCTCCTAAGCTCCAGTCCTGTGTCACCAACTAGCCTGTTGACATATTGAATTGAATGTCCCATAGGCATCTCAAACTCAACATGTATGAAATAAGGCTTATTTTCTTTCCCCCTAAATTGTCCCCTCTTCTGAATTTTTCTATTACTGTCAAGTAACTCACCATGCTTCTAGTCATACAGGTTCACAGCCTCAGTGTAATTTTCGACTCCTCTCTCTTGCTCACCCCATAAGTCTAAACATGTGCCAAAATCTTATAGTTTCTTTCTCTACATCTCTTACACACAAACCCTTCTCTACACAGACCAAACTCAAATCCTAATCTAGGTCTTCATCACCTCTCACATAGAATAGTGTGATAACCTTCTAATTGTTTTCCCTGCTTCAGTTCTGTTTGCTACTCCATCTTCTATTCAGCTTCCCAAATAATCTTTCTAAAATGTAAGTTTGACCTGATAACCTATATGCTCAACAAACTCCAATGGCTCCATCTTACTTCCAGGATGAAATATAAAGCGCTTTCTTTGGCATCTAAAGCTATCTAAAACCTGGTCCTTTCCTACCTTTCCAATCTTATATTCTACTCCCATCATGTTCTCTAATAATACAGCCATACTGGTTTACTTGATGTTCCTTGCACATATCCCTCTACTTCCTATCTCTGAGCATTTACTGGCTATTCCTCTTTTTAATTATTTTTTTAATTTTAATTTGGTTTTGGTTTTTTGTTGGTTTTTCTTTTTTCTTTTTCTTTTTAATTTTTTTCTGGCTATTCTTCTTGCCCAGATTGCTCTTTCCCAGCCTTGGTCTCTTAGAATCCCTGGGCATTCCCTATAAACTGACCTTACATCTATTCTGTATATATTGGATATATTCTACTTTATACATCTGCCATTAGAATTTAAGCTCCTTGAGGGCAGTAACTATTTTTGTTCCTCATATATATCCTTAGTTCTTAGTAGAGACCATGTTACAGAGTAAGCACTTTGTAAATGCCTAGTGATTACATGCAAAAGAAAAGGATCTTTGGAGCATCGAGCTCAATAATTCCAAAGATTACAGCTACTGGAGTAAAAATTCACCATTCTACAAAATCTTCTGGGGAAAAAAGGAAAGTAGTTTGAGACAGACTTTGAGTTTATACTAATACTTCATATCATATCAAGAGATGCCAAATGAATAGGCCTCCATTTTCTCATTAAATCATTAGAGACAATATTCTGCTAAAGCAGATTCTATAACACTAAACAGAGTGAAGTGGAGTAAGTGGAAGGACCAATATTAGACCCCAGACCTCCTGACTTCTTGGTTACTATTCACTGTTCAACATCATGCTTCCTCTTGGGATGAAAGAACAGGTTTCCTAATATCAATGGATTCAGCAAACATACAGTTCTAGCCCTGAATTGATCTCATTCAAAAGAACGCTACCAATTCTACATAAACTTTCCTTAAACATTTATCACTTAAATAGCTTGTCCTTTCGTTTAATGCTTTTGGGTATTTGAGGTCAAGTATAACTGTGCTGGGCTAATTAGGGATTCATAGGTTCATACATTTAGAGTTGGAAGGAACCTACACAACCTGTCATATTGATGTAGGAGAAAGAACCATGGAGAGATAGTGCAAGGGAAAAGGAGCAATTCCAGAGTCATGAGATCTTGGTTCAAATTCTATATCTAGGTGCAGTTCGGTGGCGCAGTGGATAGAGCACCAGCCCTGGAGTCAGGAGGACCTGAGTTCAAATCCGACCTCAGACCCTTACCAGCTGTGTGACCCTGGGCAAGTCACTTAACCCCAATTGCCTCACTAAAAAAAAAAAAAAAACAAAGCAAAACAAATTCTATATCTAATGCTTACCACCCATCTGGCTTTGGGTAAGTCTTTTGGAAGGGACGGATTGTTTATTAGATTTAAAATCTTTGGAATGTTGAATTAATAGATGTGTAATGTTACCAAAATCGTGTTTTATGACAGGATATTAGATTTTATTACTGGTATAAAAATGTAAATGGAGAATTCACATCAAATTAAGAAGAAATAAAGAAAAATATCTAACATTATTTTATCCAACTTTATGTGAATAACAAAATCCTAAAAGCAATGAATGTCTTTTTCAGCTTTCAGTATCATATTACAGATAAGTACGCTTTTGAACTTGTGGAGTCTTCTACATCATATCTAGTTTAGCTACAGTGAAATATATCTTATTGGAGTAGACTTTATATGGTTCCTGGATGGTATTATAGAGGAAGTCAAAACAGCACAGAGAAATGGCCATACATATCTGGGATAAGTTTTGATTGAAATAATAATAGGAATAATTGACATTTATCTAGCACTCTATGCTTTCCAAAGTGCTTTATACATACAATCTCATTTCATCATCAGAGCAGCCTGATAGGGCACTAGGGTAAAGAAAATATAATGTTACAGCTTTTTTCACATGAAGAGAAACTGAGGGGGATATAAATGGAAATAGTAATAATTATCTGCATTGTTATTTGAAGTAGAAAAAATAATGTTTGTTGAATTGAATAATGTTTTGTGTGTATAATTATTATGTCTTACATTTTTTTTCAAGACCAAAAACAGTGGAGATCCATGAGTTGTGATTAAAATGTAGTTGTTGAATATTTCTAGGTCTTTGAAATAATGTAGAAATGCAACATGGCAGAGTGCTAGACTTAGCGTCAGGATTACCTCAATTCAAATATTGTCTCCAGTCCTTATCAACTATGTGACCAAGGACAAGCTTCTTTAGTTCTCTAAGCCTCAGTTTCTTCATGTGTAAATATAAAATACACAACTGTAGTGCCTATTTCTCAGGTTTATTGTGAGTTGCAATGAAAGAAAACAAAAGCTCTTACAAATCTATAAGCACTATTTATGTCAGTTGTTAAAATATTTTGCTTTTTACAAGATGAAAGACAAATCACTTAATCTATCTGGGCCTCAATTTCTTCAACTGTAAAATGAGAGAGTTAGACTATACAATATCTAAAGTTCTAAATATCAGCCTCATAAGAGAAAAAAATCTATTATAAAAAGTAGGAAAGATAATAATGTGGAGGCTATTTTAACAGTAACAAAAAACTACTTTAGCAAATTGTTCAGAAGTTTAAAATACTACCCTAAAATAGAGACAAATTTAAAATGCAACAACTCTATATTTTAATACACTCTAATGACCCTGTGAATTCAACCAAGTTATTTTCAGGCACATACTGAGATTTAACTTGTCAAGCCACAGAAACCACAGGCTTAGGGTAGATGAGACACCCACAAGGAAAACCCAGGGTGTAGCAGGAGGACCAGCAGCTGGTGACTCAGTGGTTGTCACTTCTCTATGAGTCAGTCCTAAATCACAGTTTCAATGTAAGAGAAATTACATTAACCAAAGAGGAGATCCTGGGTTAAAACAAAAATCAACATTCCAACCACTTTTTTGTGGATAGTAAATTGAATAGAAACGGCAGAATGAGTTTACTGTTGTTTTTTTAAAAAGAATATTGGCAACCTGAGTTACGTTCAAAATATCTCTCACATTCTTCAAAACACTTCTGAGAAAGTGAGTTAATGTCTAGCCAGGATGTTTAGAAAAAAATTCTTATGGATCATCCTATTAACTTACTTCCTATCATAGCTAAGTCAGAGATCATCTCTCTGTGGGAGCAGGTGAGTGGGAACTTCTATTACAAATACTGTGGAAAAAAACAAACAGAAACAAAACAAAACAAATACTGTAGTCCAGATTGTAGTTCATAATTCAGTTGAACAAGGAACCAAAGGTAAAAGTATTTGCATCACTATTCTATCAAACTTCTAACAAACTTGTCCCAGGAATTGGTATGTAGCCAGTGGTGAAAGTTTAAATCCTCAAACCCCAAATTTGGAGTGGGTCTAATTCTTTAAACCACTAACCATAGAAACAACCAAACTAACCACAATATTCTCTTAGAAAAAATACATACTGTCTATATTACCAAAGTACTCTTGGAAACCATATTATTCCTATGACAATGCTTTTTTAAAAATGAGAATACTAATCTACCAAGCCATAAACCATTAGAAAATGAAATGTCTTACTATTAACAATCAATAAATCAATCAATAGGTATTTATTGGACAAAGATTTTGTGATAATCACTGTGGCGGAATACAAAAAAAAGTATGACATAGTTTCTGTTCTTAAGGTGATTACACCTTAGGATTGAGAAAATACATATTGATGAATGAAAGAAAAACTGAGGACTAACTGTAATGTTGGATATAAATGCACAAAAGTATAAAGAGAGAGGAATAAGTCAGTGTGCACTCAAATGAACTATTTGTGCTCAATAGAGGAAATTATCTTTAAGCTAGACCTTGAAGGATAAATAGGATTAATATAAGTAGAAAAAAGGAAGTCATTCAAGTGGACAGAAAGCTTCAGTAAAGGTATGAACATTGTGCATGAAAAGGCAATGAGAAACATCTTGAGGGATATTTGCTTTTCTATAAATGTACTGCTCAAGATAATTACTAGAAAAAAGACAACTATGGAAAAATATAAGGCTTAACCAACTTTTATGTTGCTAGAGATAAGGGGGATAGAGAAATTCTACAAAAAAACTTGATAAGAATCTCTAAATTGGATCTCTCTCTCTCTCTCTCTCTCTCTCTCTCTCCCTCCCTCCCTCCCTCCCTATCTGCTCAGTCACTTTAAGGTAGGGATGTAGGTGTATACATATATATATATATATGTGTGTGTGTGTATGTATATGTATGTATATACACACATATACATGTATATGTTTATATACATATATGATATGTATATGTGTATATATTAGGAATAAAGAATGAGAGTACCCAATGACTTGTAGTCTAGAAGTCTCAAACTTATGTATACTTTCTCCAGTAAAAATATAAAAAGAAGCAGGATAGGAAATGCAACAAATAACATAACAAAAATGAAATTTAGTTATTTTTTTACAAATAAGAAATGACTCATTACTGATATGGGAGATGTTCTTCAATAAGCTATCAGTAAAATCAGATCACCAACTTGTTAGACCTAAGATACAAATCAAGACAAAGCCAAGAGAAAGACTAAAAATAAGAAAGCCAGTTATTGGTGATGAAACAGGGATATGATGGGAAGAAAGGAGATCAACATTGATTTCAATAATTTCATATAGAGGTTGAACAGATCTAAATCAGTTGTCATGAAGAAGAGACGAAAAAACCTTTAAAAGTGCTCTTTAGTCATCAAATACTTGATCTATGTGCCAAATAGAGAGATATAATAGCTAAGGGTAACACTATTTTTTTTTTTTTTAGTGAGGCAATTGGGGTTAAGTGACTTGCCCAGGGTCACACAGCTAGTAAGTGTCAATGTTCTGAGGCCGGATTTGAACTCAGGTACTCCTGACTTCAGGGCCGGTGCTCTATCCACTGCGCCACCTAGCTGCCCCGGGTAACACTATTTTAAAAGATAAATTCAGCCTGGATGGGTTTTGAGAAGGTTGAACTAGGGAGGAATCCAGTGGGTACTGTCTTGCCCCCCCCCCTCTACTTAGTAGTGGTGGGTGAGACTTCCTGTCATTCTATTATCATTCTATGGCTCTTAGAATCCTCAGTCACCAGAGAAGGTGAGTCTATGTAGTGTGTGTCTGTGTGTATGTATGTATGCACACTTACACAAAATATATACATATATCAAAGATTGTAAAAGGAGTGGTTCATAGCAGGTATACTAAAGAAAAGAAAAGAAGAGCCAGAGTAAAGGTGTCATCAAAGAAATGTATGATCAACAAGAAGATGGGCTGATGTTCCACTTATCTTCGCTTTGAGCTAATGATGTCAAAGGAAAGTGAGAAAGCCTCCCAGAACATTGAGGTTCTCCCATGGTAAACTTATGAATGGACATGGATGAGAGTCAAACAGGGAGGACAAACATAGATAGGTTACAATCCATATAGTTTGAGTATCTGAATGTTATTACAAGGCTGGGGGCAAAGGGAAGAGAGAATAGGCGATAGGGGAGGAAGAATACACATGGCTTAGTAAATGACTAGATATGAAAGTTGAGTGAGAAAGAAGAATCAAAAGGACTGAAAAGTTTCAGACTATCTCTCTACATATGTAGAGACTTTATATATATATAGCTATAATATGGTTTTCAATTTAGTTAAGTGATCGTTCTCAAATTCAGTGCCAATTATTTTAAATAGCAAATTTTCATGTGCAATAGCTTTCCCAGATTAACTGAGAAAGAGATGAAGACTTTAGAGGTATTGCATAAATGAGAACTTTAAGTTAAAATTGTGTTTTCTAAGAGTTCCAGTTAGCCAAATAATAACAAAGAGAGTAAATTTCATGTGCTGAAAATATCATGGGGGGAATATCAACTAATGTACTATGGTTCTCCTGGACTATATTTGTCATTTGATTCCTCTGGGAAAGGAAGCAGAATGTCTTTGATAAGCACTCAGATTCCACGAGAAGTGATAACTATTTCCATTTTGGTCAGATTTGCATCAATTACATGGTAAAGGTGTTGGGTTTTTTCATATTTCATTTTTTTCTCAAGGCCACTTAAAAATAAAGTAAGTCCTTGTAATTTATCTTTATCTTTCTACTTCACATTTCAAAAAATGCTTTAAAGACAAAAATTATCTGGAAATTTAGTAATTCAGGTTTTGCTGAGTAGCAAATAAACATTTCTTGTCTCCTTAATCTCATTAATGGTCACACAAAGAATAAGTCAAAATGGAAGTTTTTCTTTGCCAGTGTTGAATTTCTAGAAGATTAGCTGGATGATGTCTTTAATTGATCTATTGCATGATTCCTTTTAAGACAGTGATACATATTTCTGTGTCTTCCGGGATATCATTTTCCTTGACAAGTCTTCAGTTATTTTAAGTTTGTGACTAAACCTTGCATGAACTCCATTTTCCTCAGGGATAACTTTCCTATGCTCTTAACACACACACCTTAAAACCACATAACTATAACTTGGATTGGCAGCATACCACATCTCAAAAAGGAAACATAGGTTCTCCCAAGAAAAATTCAAATATCTCACTTCCAAGAAACACGCTGCAATTTTATCACACACTATGGCCTCCCTGAGAAGAACATAATTCATTTGTGTGATATATATATTCTCTGCAAAGTAGTTTCAATATACAGGTTAATCAATTTTATTTTTTCTGAAAAAGGATTTTCCATGGTCAGGACAAAACATTCCTCCATTTGTTATTTTCCATGGAATGCAGGAACTAAAACATCTGCAAGTAGGAAGTTGTCAAACCAGATAAAAGTATACTGGGATTTCAGAGGTCTAACCTTTGGAAATTGAGGTGTTGACATGAAAAATGAAGTCTGAAAATAAAAACGTCTGTTTAGTTTTATGTGTTATTTCAAGTCTTCAGAAAGATATTGTAGGAAGTATGGTAAGTAATACTAAAAAACTTGGGGGTTTTATTATATGTAAACATATTGTATATTATATTGTGTGTATATGTGTGTATGTGTATGTTTGTATACATTTATATAAACATATTAATGCAATAAATTTAAATCATCTGAAAGGATTGCCATTTCATTTGATTGAAATCCATTTTAGTCTCTTTAAAAGGATTTTAAAAGACCTTTATTAGAGTCTTAAAAACAATTCTGAAAATTCCACAAAGGATAGGTATATTCTAAGTGGACAGGAGAAATGAGGTCCATATTTTCTATTCTATTCTAAGCTTCTCATTGAAATCTAAAGTGAATGTCTTCTATTTACTCAGAGAATGTGGCCTCTGGCAGGTTAGTGTACTCAAACATTGCACAAAACCAACCACATTTTTTGCGTTGAAAAGTAATCATAGAAAACATCCCTGTTTCAGCTTATCTCTTGAAGTACTGTGCTAGTGGTAATGGTTATGAAAAAGCAGCTCCCAAGTAATATAACATGATTATGAGTAACTATCTCCCTCTCCTTCTCTGTGTTGCTTTTGGTTTCCTAAAGCTTTGGTTTGGGGATAAGTGGTCTCAGATCTAAAAACATTAAGGGGCAAAAATGTCAGACAAATCATGTTTTAGTGCTTTTAGTAGCTCGTTTGGACTTCTTGTTAATGAAATCATAGGTTTAAATGACCCCTGCTCAAAAAAAAATTCAGATATGAAAGTAATAGACAAAATGTTTGGGGGGCCTATTTCATGTCTACCTATATCATTCCCTATGTGGAAAGGACCTACCTACATAAAGCCTGAAATTCATCCTATTAATAGTGTCTGGCTTATATGATGCAGAGTATAAAGTTCTTGTCCTAGGGTCAGGAAGACTTGAAGTCAAATCTGACCTCAGACACTTACTGTGTGACAAGTAAATTAACCTCTCTCAGCCTCAGTTTCCCTAACTGTAAAAATACCCCCAAGAATGGGATAATAGCACCTACCACTCAGGGTTATGAGGCTCAAATAAGATATTTGTAAATTGCTTGGCAGAATGCCTGGCATATATTAAGCACTTAATAAATGCTTGTTTCTCTCTCTCTCCTTTCTTCCTTCCCTCTTTGAGGAGTAGCCAATTAGTTAGACCTGAGGACTTTGAGGATGAGAGATCTCAGAAGGGTGTTAGACTTTGTTTTAACAACTTCTCTCCCTGGGGGCTATCCAGAGAACTGTACTGTTTCTGCTGATTTTCTCTGACACAGTGTACCTGGCCTCTTGCCTATGCTTGTCTTCAACTCTCTTCCCATCCGATACCAGATGCTAGTCCCACCCAATGTTTTTCCTGAATCTAATTTGCCTTTAAAACCAGTGGCTGGATTTAACTTTGCTCCCTGCCTGCTCCTGTGACTGGCTTTGGTTATATCCCAGATACACAACCTAGTTTCCCAGACAGGTTCCAAAAGTTTGCCCTGACTCATCTACAGGATGCAGAAGTACAGAGACAAATGTGTCCAAGAGCAAAAAGTCAAACAAAGGGCACAAAAGAGACATGAACCACTTCTTTTGATTTTATAGAGATCAGAAACTTCCAATAAAGATTTCTTCCATGTGTACCTTAGTTTCTAGTTGGAAGAAGATGCCACAGTTAACTAGTTCAATGCCCTTATTTTACAAATGAAAATAATCAAGGTTAAGTAACTTACTCAAGGCAACAGTTAGTGAATTTCAAGGTATGAACTTAGGTGCCCAAGTCCAGCTCTTCCCAATCTTAAAGGCTATGTGTGCAAATATACATATATAGCACACTGGATACTGAGGCTACAACTAAAGGTGGTTGTTCCGCTGTCATTAACAGTGAGGAAAGAGCTAGAGAAATGTTGTCTATCAACTTCATTTTACGTTCATTTGTTGTCTTCTTTCTAGTTTCACACATAATGTTTGTGGGATTATCTGGTTTAGTTGGGTCTCGTATGAAACATTCTGCAAACTGTTTTTGATTCCACTGCTCTTCACTGTTTTATGAGATGACACTGTAATCTTCTATCCTCTTCCTCCTCCATTTTTTTAAGACAGGGTCTCCCCTTCTCATCAAGGTTAGAAGGGCAGGGGCTACTCATGCGCACAGCCCCATTCATCAGCACAGAAACTTTGACCAGCTCTGTTTCTGACTGTAGTTATTTTGCTTCTTCTTAGTCAGTGTGCTGGTCCTCTGCTCCCAGGGGCTCACCGTAATAATGCCAAACAGTGCCAGATGGTGCCAAATGGTGCCAAAAAGAGACACAATCAACTTATTACTACAACATTTCAGAACTCCATCAGCCTCAACTTCCGCATTGCAGGGATTGTAGGTGGATGCTACTATACCCAGTCATTCATAATATTTTGCAAATGAGTTTGAACTCCAAACAAAAGCTGTTTCTTTATTCTCCCCATTTCTTCTCTCATCAAAGAGCTGATGTGTTTGGTGATGAAGGCATTTTCAGTGATGTTATGGTATGTACTACTCTTAAACTTCCCTAAGAAATGGGGGAGAAACATACTCAGTGTGGTTACTTTTATATATTTCCCCTTTTCCTGACTTAATAGCTTGTTTAAATATGTCAGTTTGTAATTATATGCTTCTCTATTCTTTCTCAGAATTTGGTGTTGATTTTGACTTTGCTCCAACTAATTGATAATCTGATTGTACAGATGACTGATTGAAAAATTACTCAAGAACCAGTTATTTTTTGCCTATTTTGTTGTTCAGTCATGTCTGACTCTTGTGACCCCATGAGCTATATCACACCAATATTTTCCTTGGGGTTTTCTTGGGAAATAAACTGGAGTGCCATTTCCTTCTCCAGAAGCGAAAGTTATGTCACTTGTCCAGGGTCATACAGCTAGTGAGTGTCTGAAGCTAGATTTGAACTTAGGTCTTCCTGACTGTCAACTTATTGATTGTTGAACAATGATTCCTCAATAAATAGACCAATAATCAAATTAATATGGACTAAAATCTATATGATTCATAGCATGTCCTTACTTCTTTCCCACTAATCTATCATTGTTGATGCAAAAGCAAAAAAGGTTTGCAAACAAAAATTTTGCATTTCAATGTTTTATAGGCTGCCATGAAAGGCCAAAAAAAAATAATCATCTGGGATCAATCTTCTAATGATGAATCTATAGTTATCTAGCTGGTTATCAAGCAGCCAACCTAGCTTATCATTGGGTCTAGGCTAAAAATTTATCTGACTTGCTAGCACTTGCCAAAACTTGTGCTCCAATGATATAGTCTTCTCTCAGATCAAGGATCATATCTCTAAATCAATGAGACATCAAAGTAGAACTTTTTGCAGAATTCATTTAAACTGTTATCAATAATGGAACTTTACTCACATGCATATTTACAAAGAAAAACAATATTATTGAGATCCTTATTCATCCTAAGAAAGACACTGACACTCATTTGCTCAAACAGCACTGAAGTCACTGCTTTGGGCCATCCTCATCTACCCAATTTGGCTTTAGCAGTGTTCTATTCAGTTTGCCTGACATACTACAGTCTCATTCTTTCTAACCTTCTGAGAAAATAATGTTTAAGTGAGCTATGTGAATGTCTCACTGATCTCATTTTCTTGATTAACCTCTTTCTCTCTCCCAGAATGAGAGATGGGAAGAAGCCAAGAAAATTGGCTGATGTTGCTGTATCTCTATCCAGTGAATGTGTGAGGTCAGGGAAAAGTAAAGTGAGGAAAATAAGAAAAAATAAGGATTAAATGGATCACTGGCTAAAAACATTTTCAAAGGAAAGTATTTGCACTTGTACACTGATATTTTCTTTGTTCCTATGAATTACTGTAGACAAAAATTCAACCTATTAGCAGTTACTTTGCGTAAATTAGGACCTAAAGTTAGAAGCTATTTCTTGAAGTGTTTCTTTGATAGCAAGTCACACATAGAGCAAGCATGTTTTTTTAAGGTTATATCAGGAGTCTAATTCTTTCCTATCTAAAAGGAAATAGAAGCCATTTTCACAGCTCATCTGAGATTCTATTGAAGGCCCCAGCATGGATCTGCCTGGAGGCTGAATCACTGACCTGTAAGGAGTAGTCTATCTGCACTTTTTAATCTAACCCTTTCCTGAGTATTGGGAGATAAATAGTAAAGTGAAAATATAGCACATAAAAGTATCTTGCACATAGTAGGATAAAATAAGGTATAGCTAAGGGGGAATTTCCAAGATGAACAATGGCCATTTAAAAAAAATATACCTACTTGACACTATGCCCATGAAAGACAAGGAATGAGTTCTACCATGTTGAAAAGGCCTCAAAGTACTCAATTGGTGATGAACAATAAACCTAGTACCTGTGAAGCTGACAAGCTACGCCCAGAGCTGTGGTTATGTTAGACTAAACATTACCCGAGTCTGAGCAGACCCTATGATGTAAATAGAATTTCAAGGAAGAGGTCTCTTGGTTGTATAACAGATAAGATTACAAAATGTTGAAATAAGAGGGGTATTGTTGACTAGTAATTCCTGTCACCTAGGCAGCTAAAGCACAAAGATGTTTTTGTTTCATGCATAACACAGAAGGATTTTCACTAGTAACATGACCTTTATCATTCTAGGCATGAGCATATAAAATGACCAACCACAATCCCAGAGGACCAAATGACAATGCATACTACCCATCTCCTGACCCAGAGGGAATACACTCAAAATGCAGAATGAGAAATATGGCTTTGGACTTGGTCAATTTGTGATTGTGTTTTGCTTGATATTGTACATTTGTTATAAAGTGTTTTTTTTTAATCAAAGGATTGAGTGGGCAGGAATGAAAGACAATAAATGCTTGTTAATTGAACAAATTAAAAGCACAGGGAGAAGGGCACTCTGCTTCCTCAGAACTGAAAGATTTTTCTATTTTTTTTTTTGTGAGGCAATTGGGGTTAAGTAACTTGCCCAGGGTCACACAGCTAGTAAGTGTTAAGTGTCTGATGCTGTATTTGAACTCAGGTCCTCCTGAATCCAGGGCCAGTGCTCTATCCACTGCGCCACCTAGCTTCCCCAATTTTTCTACTCTTTATAAGTTCTACTCACCACTACTCAAGTATCATCTCCATGGAGAAAATGGGAGATAAAATGGAGGTTTGGAGTTCAACAGAACCAGAACCAGAACAATCAACACGTATCATTTCCCACTGTCTGGCCAGTGCAGTCTTATAAGCACAGTAACTTTTTATTCTGCTTTTATGGGACATCAGTCATTTGTGCCACCCTAATACCTGGGCTTAGAACCTCCCCAAAACAGGTAATGAATTTTTCAGCTGCAGAAACTCATGATGAGCATCAATTAATGTGGAGAAGGTTGGTCACTTTCATTGGTGAAGGGAATGCCTACTCTAATAAAATCATGGATCACTGGCTAAGTGCATTCTATTATGTTTTAAATATTTTATTAGATGAGATATTTTACAAAGACCGGAAGAAGGCATACAACCTTTGAAGGAGATCCTTACATGTAATCAAATGCACATTTCATGGCAGGAACTGTAGCATTTTATTGGTGGTGGTAATGTTTTTGTTTGTTTGTTTTTAAATACCTAGCAGCTTAGTGCATAGTGGATTGAATCCAGGACCTGAAGTCAGGAGGACTCCATTTCCTGAATGCCAGTTGGTTCTCAGACGTTTACTAGCTGTGTGACCCTTTGGATAGTCATTTAGCCTCTATCTGCCTCAGTTTCCTCAACTGAAACCATGACAATAATACCACCTGACTTTCAAGATTGTTCTGAACATTGTGCATTCTGCTAAAGGAAATTTATTGACTCCAATAGTCTTTCCTCAAAGTTTTTCATGAAATTTTGAATCTACTAGTATTTTTTCATTAACAATATCATTAATAGAGACACTGATTTTTTTTTATTTGCGGGGCAATGAGGGTTAAGTGACTTGCCCAGGGTTACACAGCTAGTAAGTGTCAAGTGTCTGAGGCTGGATTTGAACTCAGGTCCTCCTGAATTCTGGGCCGCTGCTTTATGCACTATGCCACCTAGCTGCCCCCTGAAATTCTTAATATGGCTTCAAAATCCCTATCTACTATAAACCTTAGAAGAGTAGAAATTTGTAATATCACTATCCCCAAATTATCACTATCATCAAGTAGATGAATATCAACATATCAAACTTTGAGGATTTTTTTTCAAAATCTACAATTACCAAAACATTTAAGATTAGTCAGCCAAAGTTAGGTAGAACTAGGATCATAAGATAGGATTTGGACTAGATGAGAAATTAGAAATCATTAAGTTGAGATTATTCATTTTACTGTTGAATAAACTAAGGCCCAAGATCACATAGGTTACCAAACTAGAGGCAGAATTATAATCTAGATTCACATGAGTTATTTTATCTAATAAAAAGGACTTTTTCCCCTAAAAACCATGTTTACATTTTATTAAACATTGTATTTACTAACATACTATTCACAATTTTACCCACAACCTTTATTTAAATTAGATGAAATTGATCTGGCATATATAGGCTTTCTTTGCCCCTCCTTTACATAGAGGAATAAAGCCTAGTTTTACCTGAATGTATGGAGATTTATTAACACAATTTCAATTACTCATAATAGAATGAACACATGTAAGGTCTTGCACAGGGAGATGGGAATCCACCCTCCAATTTGCATCTTTCCCCTAGAGGCTGAAACACAATTCTTCCCACAATACGGTTTGTGCACAGTGGTTGGGGCACAATGCACTAGGCAGTTTAAGGGTATTCATTGTCAGTGACGATGAACAGATGATTTACAGCTGATGTCTAAGTGATCCTTAGAGAACAGCCAAGCACTGGTCTAAATGCCTCAAATCAAGCAAATTTAGTAATAGGAAACAGGCCTGGCATTTAACAACAGAAATACAAAATGCTAATAAGTTGTTCTACCCCAGAAAAGCAAGCCATGAGAGGCTAAGGAAAATTAGACTTTGAGTCTTTCCAGAGAGGCTTTCATTCATTTTTCTTATTCACATTTATTTCTACCACCTACCTTATTGGTACCTTTCCATCCCATTTTTAGCTATAGTTCTTCTAAAGTCCTCACTTGAATTTTATTTTTCCAGATCTACACTCATCTCTTTAAAGCAACACCCAGAATTTCCCTTCCCTTTTTTGTTTCAATCTTTGTACTTTTTCTAATTCTTTAATTTTTCCAAAATCCTTCCTAATTCAAAATCTTTTACATTTACATTCAAAAACTTTAGGATAAGGATGTCTATTTGTCAGAGAAAACATACACTGAAAGTGTGTTTCATGAGCCAACAGTCTTTGTTAAAAGAATATCAAGCTAACCTAATAGACAGCTTTCTTCCAGACCTAGGGATAATGGGGAGTAGTAAGTGGCAAGGCAATTAGTTTGAATTAGAAGTTTAAAAAACAAGCAGAAAATCAAAGCGTAAAGCAAAAATCAGAAACTAAAACCAAATACTCAATGGTGGTGCTATTAATAAATGTCTGTACTGTATTTCAGCCAACAAGAAGGTTGATATAGAAACAGCACTGGACTGGAAATCAGGAAACCAGCTTTTCAATCAGTCAGTCAGTAAGCATTTATTAAACCCCAAGCCATTGTATTAAGGGCTGAAGATACAAATAGACCCAAAAGACAGCCCTTGCCCTTAAGGAACTTACAATCAAATGGTGAAGCAACAAGTGAACAGATATGTACAAACAACCTGGACACAGGATAAATCGGACATAATTAACAGAGGGGAGCACTACAATGAAGAGGAGTGGGGCAAGGCTTTCTTTTAGAAAATGGTATTTTTGTTCGGATGTGGAGGAAGCCAGGAGATGGAGATAAAAATTGCCAGAGCCTAGAGATGGTGTTTGTGCAATAGCAAAGTAGTCAGTATCACCAGATTGAAGCATATGATGAGGGGAATGTTTATATGTTCTTGCTATGTATTTGGAGTCAACGTACATTTGTTTTGTTTTGTCAATATACGTTTGTAAAAGCTAATCTGTTAACTGGTTAATTCATGCTAGGGCACCTAAAACTGAAAGAATACAATCAGTAGGGGCTTGAGCCAATGGCAGAGACTAGACTCCCCCACATCCTGAGGTGACCTGGGAACCACTTGGGAGGGATGAAATGTAACATACCTGGCCCTCAAATAGGAGGGGGCAGAATAGTCAAGATTACATTATTTGATAGATAGATGATAGATTGATGATAGGTAGATAGATGACAGATAGGTGATTATGACAGCTTGATAGCTGATAGATAGGTAGATAGATGACAGGTGATGATGATAATAGATTGATAGATAGATGATAGATAATAGATTGATAGATTGATACATGATAGATATATAGACAGACAGACAGACAGGCAAGCTGGCAGACAGATACAGACAGAGAGTTAATGTAGTACTTTATACATTTCACAACTCTCATTCAGTATATATACAAATGACAGAATCCCACATATAGAGTGACCTCAGAAGTCATCTAATCTAACCCGCAGATGACAAAGTGAACCCTTGAGAGCACTCCAGAAAATCTGGCCACTGTGTGAAGGTATCCATTAGATGGTGAACTCCTTGAGGGCAGGAATTTTTTTTTCTGCCTTTCTTTGTATTTCTAGCATTTAAGCCCTGTGACTAGCACACATTAGTACCTAATAAAAGCTAATTAACTGACCGTTGACTGACCCAAAGACAGAACACTGCACTTTGGGATTGCTTTACTTCTTAATTTTTCTCTTTCCTGAAATTTTAGTCTACGTCTTTGTAATTTCTACCCATTGCTATTTATTCTGTCCCTTGGGGGTAAAAAAAAAAAAAAGCAAAAGCTGAATCCCCTTTTCCACAGGCCAATGCTTTAAAAACTTTAAGATGGTTCACAGGGCACTCCTTAAGTCTTCAGTGGGTAAATGCCCCCAGTTTCTTATATGAAGTGGTATTTAGGCCCCTCGCCATCCTGGTTGTATACTGGATCTTCTCTGGATCATCCATATTCTTTCCAAAATGAGGCCACCATAAATGACCCAGTAGTACAGATGGGTTTGACAAAGGCAAAATGTGGAGGGAGTCTAGCTTTTCACATTCTGGACATTGAGAGTCTCTTAATGCATCCTAAGAGCCTATAAATTCACTTGTGCAAGTCCTTTTCTAAAATGTGGCTCTCATAATAGATAAAATATGATTGTAAGGCCATAGTAACATTTCTTACGCTAGTTCTACAAATACTTCACTCATTTCAAATTATTTCTGTAGCTTCCACTCTGAATCTATTTGCACAGGTACAAAAATTTCCAACTAGCTACTTACTTTCTTTTTTAAAAAATAAATTTTTATTACTGTCTGAAATTTTTTATATGATCAAAAATTTCTTCAGTACCTCTCCCTTGCCCACTTCCATATAAGATCCCATACCATGTAACAAATCTTTTTAGAGACAAAAAAGAAAAGTCAACAAAACTGAGCAATACATCAAAAGTCTGAAAATATGTGCAATGCACCACACCAGTTGACTTCCTACCTTTACAAAGGGGCGTGGTAGAATGTCCTTTGTAATTTTTAAACATTCACTTTTAATTTTTGAGGTTTTTTCCCCATTTCCATTGTTATAGTCGTATGTATTGTTTTCTTGGCTCTTCATCAGTTCATATGGATAGAACTTTCCATGCTTCTCAGTGTGAGAAAATAATGGGATTTGGCAGATGCCCATGGACCTCACAGGAAGATTGATTTGGAATTGATTGAATTGGGTGAGACAGAGACTCATTGAGAAAATACTTAAGGTTGATTAAATTGAGACCACACCTGGTTGGCCCTGAGTGGGGTGTTGTTCTCAGAGGCTGTGGACTACAACATCAACACTAGACCACCCTCAACCAATCAGTTTGAAGGACCTTCCCTTCTGGGGAGGGAGACAGGAAGTAAGAAGGTGAGGCTGGCTACCTGGGTCAGCCTTTTTTGTTCCTGGGCTTCAGGTTGATGGCAGAGAGAGAGGAAAGGAGATAGGCTTTTCTTGCTTTACTATACTCCATGTGTTGTCTTTACTCTTTAATAAATGCTTAATGTCAAAAACTGGTGCTGACATTTCTAACTTATAAGTAAATCTTAGCTAGTTTTCCCCCACACTGGGGGCAGGGAGGGAAGGGGGGACAGGTAAGGACACACACATTAGATTACTTGTCACATAAGCATTTATCATATTCACTGTTTCTTACAATTCTGTAATATTACATTCAGCTACCTCCATTTGTTTAACCATTTCCCAATCTATGGGTGTCTACTTTATTTTTTACTCTTAGCTAATATAAAAAGTAAATTGTTTTATATTCATGGGTCTTCCTTCTTATCAATGGTTTTCTTGAGGTATAATTCTAGCAGTAGCAAAGCTACTCACTTTTATCTTATGTGAACTATTGCAAAGAGTAGTAGTTCTATGAAATAAGGATAGTCAACCTAAAAAACATTGTGGCCATAATAATAAAACTAGAAACAATGTTTTAACTGGTAAAATTCAACACAAGCTACTCAACATTACACGTAGACAATCCAAGGTTTTCAAAGTTCATGCTAGTGAAGAAAAAGCTTTGACAAATCCTACCAAGCTACCAAGTCCCTAGTGCCTTGTGGCAGACTGAGAAATGGGGGCTACCTTAGGCTAATAAGTTCAGAGAGGCTCAAAAGCAAAAGTTGCGACACTAGGTGATGGGATTTTTTTTGTCATTAAAAATTAGGTGTGTGTGGGGGCAGCTAGGTGGCGCAGTGGATAGAGTACCGGCCCTGGAGTCAGGAGTACCTGAGTTCAAATCCGGCCTCAGACACTTGACACTTACTAGCTGTGTGACCCTGGGCAAGTCACTTAACCTCAATTGCCTCACTAATATATATATATATATATATATATATATATATATATATATATATATATATACACACATGTAGCAGCACTATAATGTGTGACAAGGATCAAGTCTCTGATTTCCTTACATAGCAATGATGAAGCAGCACTTTCACATATGAACTTCTGCCATAGAAAGTCTGATACATCACATTGTTTTTGTTTTAATCAGGACTATATCTTAAATAATCAGATCATAGAATATAATTTGCAGCTATTATCAACATGGCCACTGAAAAAAGAATATTTCACAAGGAAGAGAAATTCCCACAATATAATACACTAGAGCAACTACAAAGTAATAACCAAGGCAAAATATATAAACAATAGATAAATTGACAGAGAGATGATTGATAGGTAGAAATTTAGTCAGAATGACAACTAAATAAGAATTTTCAAAAATAATTGTTATATTCCTCAATACCTGAAGAGCAAAATAGGAAAAAAAAACCCTCCTGGGAAAACAACAAAGGCAAAACACTAACTTCCTCAAAGTTAGATCACTATGGTTGCCTTCTTTACTAGTATAAGCATTGCAAGCACAGTTGTATTAAATCTGAAGTGGGTATAAGCTGTATATTATATCAAGACCACAAAAAGAAAAACCTTAATATTCTCCAGCTGCTTCCATCAATAATGTCATGTAATTAATGATGATATAACTGAAAAAACTGCCCCTTTATAATAACTACCATTGTACTTTTGAATTTGTATTCATTGCCCTTTATATATAGGAACTTAGAACACTTTATATTCACCATCTTAGGGAATTCTAGAGGCAAGTACATTAACCCTTCTTACAACACCCCCTAGGGGATTAAAGCATTTAAGGTTTTATTTTAATTATTATGTGCAGGAAGTCAATTATTAGATGCAGTAAGTCAGTAAATGTGCTCCTGCTGTTTTATGGGTCCTTGGATGGCACCCAAAATGAATGTTATATGTAGGAAAATATGGTAAAAAAAACCACACACAGAGAAATATTTCATAAAAGGAAGAACATTATACTTTGAATTACCAAGACCTGAGTTTGAAGTAATATCTTGCATTTTGATAGTGCTTTAAAGTTACTTTATGCTTTCTTCACAAAAAAAATATCACCCCCATTTTATAGATGAGGAAACTGAAGCTGAGAATGGTTGCTGACTTGCTTGTGCTCAGAGAGAGGCATATAGATATGGGCCTAGAGTCAAGAAGACCTGAGCTGAAATCCAACCTCAGACACTTATTAGTTGCGTGACACCAACTTCATCTCTTTCTGCCTCAGCTTTTTGAAACTGTGTGGATGGGATAACAATAGCATCTACCTCCCATGGTTGTTGTATGAGGTGATATTTGTAAAGTGTTTAGCACAGTGCCTGGTGCCTACTGTGTTCCTTCCTCCCTTCCACATACATAATAAGTGTTGGAGTCAGGACACAATCTGAGGTCTCCTAATACCAAATTGAGCACTCTTTCCATTAACTCTTGCTTGCTCTCACAAATCAATGTAAAAGCCCCTTGTAACTATAATTTGCTAGGCAGTTACTGACCTGAAATGATCCAAACAGGATGAATAAAAAAACAAAAAAAAATGTTTTATGAATATAGTGAACTTTCATATACTCAAGCATAGCACCAGGTACTGAGAAGACTTAATAGATTGAACAGCCAGCAACAATCAAACCCCAACGATTAAACATGAGGTGGTTCATTTTGAGCAAAGGTGTCAAAAAGGACAGGAATCTGAAAGGCAGAGTCACAAAGAGTGACAGGTGCTAAAAATAGTTGCTATCCCCTCAAAATGAATGACAATCTTAATGTATCCACTGCTTTCGATCATTGACAGTACAGTGACTGTACTTTTCAAACACCCACACAACCTTGATATCCTCAACAGCATCATCTGTCTCCATGCTCCAAATGACAACACAGCTCTCACCCCAGAAAGTTTTGAAGGTGGAGCTTGTTTTTCTCTTGGCTTTTAAATAGTCAGTGGAGCTTTTATCTTTGTAAATACTACAGAAAGAAATCTCAGATGGAACATCAGCAATGTCTTAAGTGCCATACAGCCCAGAGGTTGAAGGCTTAAATAGTAAAAAAAAGAAAATGCTATGCTGCTTCACTTGAAAATGTGCTTTGTTTCAGTCTTATAAAAGGGAAAAGTTGATATAATGAAGGTTGTGATGCCCCTTTGATATTTGATATTGAGCATTTTAATGAATCTCTTTTGAAGCTTTGATCCTAGAAACCAGTTTGGATTTCTCAGCCTGTCAATGGAAGTAAAATAATGAACCAGCTCTCTTGTGTATGATGTTATTCCCTCCAACCAATATGTATTGAAATAAGCTTAATTCTCAGTTTTAAACATTCCTGCTTATTTTTATTTTTTAAAAATTTACTTTGTCTGATGACTTTACATATATAGTGGGTACCAAACCACTTGCCTTCTTTAATGGGTGGGGGTGGGGCTGGAGGGAGGGAGAGAATTTGGAACTGAATTAAAAATAAATGTTAAAAAATTGGTAAGGAAATGCTGAGACATTTATTGCATGCCTAACACAATTAGTTCATTAAAAAAAAGAATTACATTTCCTTAATGACTTTCACAGGTCAGATTTAAGGTGTGTATTTCCAAGAATTGCTATAAAGAGTGCTTAATAGCAATGCATAACTAGTTTCCTTTCTACAGAAGAATGCAGCCCAAGTGACCCAAGTTTTGAGGACCTAATACAGGAAAAAAATCCCAGTACTATGGGAACATTCTTGTGACAATACTTTCAGTCTCTATAGAAGGCTTAGAGAATCAAAAACAGGCATCAGCAGATCACCACTTTTTCATATTTTATCTCCAAAGGGACAGTGTCATAATCCAGATAGTACTTTATGCATTACTCATAAGCAACAATTAAGGAAGGAATAATTAACACTCACTAATTTCTGCCTTAAATAAGGATGAACTAATTCCATCTAGTAGATTTTAAGGGAAGCATAAAATTTTTTAGTGAATCAATTTAATTATAGCTCTGGCCCAAAATGAGAAATTCTAGCACCATCTTGCTCATAGCAGGTACATGATAAATGACAAATTGAATTGAAATTGAAAGTATATTTCTTCCATTTCCCAATTAAAACTCAAAATATACATCCCAAACACTCCCGAAAAACATACCATATACTGAGAATTTCAATACATTAACAAGTGTCAGTTAATATTTACTTAAAACAACTAAACAAAAATTTCTATGTGGATCTTGTGACCATGTAAATGTTATTTATGCAGTCCTTTTTTTTGCATGCAATGCAGACAAGCCATGATACAGTGCTTTCATTTAAAAGGGAAACTCCATCATCCAGACCATTTATATTTCCCAGTTTGATAATATTTCCCCAAATGTCAACCCTTAAGAGAAAGATTACTTCATTATATTGCCTTACTGAAAAAACGAAACAAAACAGGATTTGTTATGTTTCCTTTGGGCATGGAAATATGAAGTCTGAGAAGACTCTAAGCAACTTTTTTGTTTCAGATTATATTTTATATACCATTTAAAATCTACTGTATGAAAGTTGTTTAGCCTCATGTAGGACTTAGATTATTTTTTATAAGAAAAGCGTCAGGAAGAGAATGCCATCAGAAACCTAAGTTTCAAATGTCATTGGCATTTCCAAGGGAGGGAAGGGAGAAATACAAACTGCTTTAATTAAAATTTCTAATTCATTCTGTTCATAGGTAGCAGTAGGCCTTGCACCCCAAAATCTACCCTCTGGTATTTTATAGATGAGACCTTTTAGACATGCATTCCATTTTTTTTATTATTGCTCCTAGTCTACATTTTTCACTGCCATCAGCCCATAATTGATCTTTATTTGAGTTCAGGAGGATCTCCACTTGGTATGGCTTCATCCAGCTGAGTGTAAAGGGTCCTGGCATTACAGTCCCAGACAAGCAGCCTTTGCTACTCACTCCGTAGATGTCCTAGGGCAAAGCACTTGAGTCTCTGGACTTCAGTCTCTGTGTTGACAAAATTAGGATGTACAAATCTCAGTTACAGAAACAGACTAGGAAACAAACCTCCTTCATCAGAAAAAAGATGGTGCTTTCTAGGTGATGAAGGCTGCATAAGCTGTCAGATTCCATTCTTGTGCTGTTTTCCTTTGTTAAAATGGAGGGATCAACATGGGGATTCAGGGAAGGAATGGGGTATATGGGGAATTGACTGCTACAAAAATAAAAATAAAAAACCACCAATAAATTCTAAAATGAAACAAAATTAGTGAGTTGGGCTGGATTTTATGTTTCTTTCCAACTCTAAATCCTGAATACTGAAGGGGATATAGAGTTTTCTTTAGGAAAACTGAATATAGAAATATAACAATTATCTTTATATGATTTTTAAAAGAAATTCTACATTTACTGTAATACCATCTGATTCTCATTCAATACTAGGAAGTTCCTAGACAAAATCTGAAGTAATCTAAATTTTACATTCTGTGCTTTTTCCACTTCCCATTTCAGTATCTTTTGGATTCCTCCTCAATCATGTGTCCAGGTTCTTTTTGTTTTCCCCATTTGTCAAAATGTTCAATAGGCTCTAGTTGAATGGAGTCCAATAAATAAATTCACACTGTAGCATTAATGATTAAAAGTAGCCTGATCTATTATCCTTCCTAGGGGCATTGGAGTAAAATATAATCCCTTAGCATCCTTTTGAAAGTGGCATCCATTTATTTATTTAATGATGATCAGGGTTGGAGAAAGTGTGGGACCATGGAACGGAACACGGAAGCAAATATGTCCAAAAGAAAGGTGGGATTTCAGACATCAGGGATAGGCAGGGTGCTTGAAAATCATTGGAGTCACAATTGCTTTAAGGCGTGCAAAATATGATAAACTTGAATCTCATAACAATGTTGTGAAGTAGATATGTCTGGTTAAATGAGTTGTTCATAGTCATACAGCTTAGTAAATATCAGAGGTAATATTGGAACCTAGGTTTTCTGGGCACATACTCTCTTTCCACCATAGCACTTTCCCTTACATAGAGGCTCAGGGGATGTCCACCTCCCAAATTACATTACATAGGTAATTCTCTACTCTGATCTATGTAAGGTCAGTTCTGTTCCAAACCCCAGCCACATCCTTTAAACTGATTATTCTCGATTAATATTTATTGAAAACCCTGGGGTAAGGTGGGGGAGGGAGAAGGGAGGGATTTCATGGAATTTAGGTTCTAAGGCAACAATTCACTTACCATCCATATAACACATACCTCAAAATACTAAAATTGTTTAAACACATATACATTTTCTAATTTAAAGCTAGATTTGCCTTCCTTTTGTGTAGCAAATAGTGATTTATGTATTCACTTGTGATAGGGGTTGTCTGTGTTGGGGAGCATGAGGAGGAAAAAAGGAAGCCTGTCGAAATGGTCTCATCAGACTATCAAGTGAGATATTGCAGAAGAACACAATACCTTTCAAAAGAGTTGGCAAGGGGCAGCTAGGTGGTGCAGTAGATAGAGCACCAGCCCTGGAGTCAGGACGACCTGAGTTCAAATCCGGCCTCAGACACTTAACACTTACTAGCTGTGTGACCCTGGGCAAGTCACATAACCCCAATTGCCTCACACAAAAAAACAAAGAATCGGCAAACTACATTTTTAGATACCATCCTATATTGTACCTGTACTGTAGGCTTCATAGAGAATTAATTATTGTGTATCACCCTCAAAAGATGAGTGTAGACATCCATCACAATGATGGAAGTTAAACCTGTTTTATTAAGATCTCTCATTAAAACTCCAAAGAAAATGGAATTATTCCTTTATAATTAGAGAAAATAGACACTGGATTTGAGATCTCCTCCCCACCCCAATAAGGTCAGGAAATTTAAATCAGTAGGATTCTCAATTCTATGTCTGTCTGTCATGATTGACCATGTGACTTGGAAAATGAACATTTTTCTAAGTAAAGTGATTTCCAAGCCATTCACTAGAGATCTAGGTAGGAATTCAGATATATACATATAGGAGAAACCACCTCCCAAATTCAATAAACCAAAATGTAAATGCCACAGTTGGATTGCCTACTCCTACTCTTAAGTAACAATTTAATAATGCTATAAAAACATGAATTCCACAAAAATATGACTATGCTCTTGATGAAAAATAACTAGTTCTTAGTTTATCTGAAAGGAATTATTATTATTTTTTATTTTTTTAGTGAGGCAATTGGGGTTAAGTGACTTGCCCAGGGTCACACAGCTAGTAAGTGCATGTTAAGTATCTGAGGCTGGATTTGAACTCAGGTAATCCTGACTCCAGGGCCAGTGCTCTATCTTCTGCGCTACCTAGCTGCCCCCTGAAAGGAATTATTAAGGGTTCATTGACCTAAATTTCACTGATTCTATCTTCTTTTTCCAATTTTTGTATGATTACAACTCATATTTACATGACACTTTAAATGTTTTCTTCACAACAACCCTGTGAAGTAGACAGAAGTAGGGAGGGAGGAAGGGAAAGAAAGAAATAGAGAGGGAGAATGGGAGATAGAAAAGAGAGTGGAGAGGAGGGAAGGAAAGAGGAGGAGAGGAAAGAGGGAGAGGAAGAATGGGAAGAAGAAGGGAGGGAGGGAGAGAGGGAGAGATGGAGAGGAGAGAGGGAGAAAGGGTTAGTGAGAGAGGGAGAAGGAGAGAGAAGGAGAAAGGAGGAGGAGGAGATGACTGTGAGAAAGTAATATAAAATTCTAGGAAAGACAGTATCAAGGAAGAAAGAATGGTCAACAGTGTCAAATGTGGCAGAAAAGTCAATGAGGATGAAAACATTGAAAAAGTCCATCATTAGGGGCAGCTAGGTGGCACAGTGGATAAAGCACTGGCCCAGTTTTCAGGAAGACTTGAGTTCACATCCGGCCTCAGACACTTGACACTTACTAGCTGTGTGACCTTGGACAAGTCACTTAACCCCCATTGCCCCCACAAAAAAAAAAAGAAAAGAAAAAGGCCATAATTTTTGGTAACTAAAAGTTGAGTGATGAAGTCACCTGGGAAGGAATTGATACATGTGATAGACAAATGAAGAGGTAATGAGTATGAATAGTTTTTTCTACCAGATTTGCTATGAAAAGTAGGAAATATATAGAAGGACAGGTTTAAGGCATGGTAGAGTCAAGAGAGGATGGTCCTTTTGTTTGTTTCTAGGACAAAGGACACTTGGACATGTTGATAGGTAGCATAGGAAGTGCTAATAGAAGACGAGAGACTGAAGATCCTGCATTATGGAATTTTGAATCGACAAACTAGAACAGCTAAATCTATTAAGATAGAATTTAACAGAGATAAACACAACAGGTTCAAAAATGCCAATAGCTGGATTGTGGTTAATTTGGAAAAAAAATTAAAAGTGAAAGAAGAGTTTTACTACATAGCAAGTTCCATATGAGCCAATGCTATTATACAGAAACCTAAAAAAACTAATTATTTTTTTCCAACATTAGTAGAAATATAGTGTTTAGAATAGAGGCATCTAGGTGGTACAATGGGTAGAGCACCAGGCCTGGAGTCAAGAAGATCTGAGCTCAAACTGGGCCTCAGATGCTCACTAGCTGTATGACCCTGGGAAAGTCACTTAACCTCTATAAGCCTCATTTTCTTCAACCTTAAAATAGACATGCTAATAGCAACTACCTCCAAGGCTGATTAAGAGTATCAAGAGAGATAATGTTTGTAAACTACTTAACACCATGATTGGTACACAGTCCGTGCTATATAAATGCTTATTTCCTTCTCCACCTTACCCCAGAATAAAGGAGATAAAAGTTACTATATATTCTTACCTATATGGAATGTTATATTAAACATTAGGACTCATACTTTGGGGGACATATTGACAAGTGGATTCCTTCTAGAGGAGGGCAAGCTAGAGAGTGATAAGACTCAAAATCATGTCATACAAGGATTTGTCTTTAGTGAAGCTGGGATGTTTAACAAGGAAGAGAAGATTTAAGGCGAACATGATCCTGGCTTTCAAATATTTCAGTGACTCTCATACAGAAGAGAGATTAGATTAATTTTACTCCTATTAGAAGGGAGAGCTAGAACAACAGGTGAACGTTCTGGCAAATTAGATTTCAGCTCATTCATACATACATACATACATACATACATGTGTATATATATATATATATATATATATATATCTTCTAAATAGAGGGTTCTTTTTGTAAAGAGAAATAATTATGCCCCAGAGTAAATGAGATTAACCTTAAAGTCCCTTCCAATTCAACAATTATGTGAATTTATGTGTGAGAGGTCACCAATTAGCTAGTTATCCCCCCAAATACTGGACTGAAGCTTCTTGCTTTCCTCAATTTCCATACTTAGGCATGCTTAGTTCCCTTTTCTCAATCTTCTTTGTTTTATAGTGATCACTCTGAGCTGTGCTGCTTTAAATGATCCTTTAATCTGATAGTGTTTTTTCTTTAAATTATGCTTCCTCAGTGATTTCCTCAAGTAGTCCCCTTGGATGGGTCTCTGAAAAATACCTAGGATGGGAGTCAAGAGGCACAGGTTCCAGTTCTGACCCTATCATTAACTATTGTGTGATCTTCAATAATTCACTTGATCTTTCTCTTGCCTTTGTTTCCTTGCCTACAAAAGAGGTGAGAAAGTAATATAAATACCTGTCTGCCACATACAATCCTCCTTAGTCTCAGTGCCTTCTCATTGAGACTACCTCCATTTATTTCATGTGTGTGTAGGGAGATAGATGATAGATAGATAGATAGAAAGAGAGAGAGAGAGAGAGAGAGAGAGAGAGAGAGAGAGAGAGAGAGAGAGAGAGAGAGAGAGAGAGATGGCTGGCTGGCTGGTGGATGGATAAGGATAGGGATAGGGATAGGGATAGTTTGTACATAACTGCTTACATGTTGTCCATTAGATTTTGAGCTTATTGAGAACGGGGAATTTTTTTTGGGGGGGGGTGTATCCCTACTGCTAGTAGAGTGACTGACTGGTATATAGTAGGTCCTTAATAATTGCTAGTTTAATGACTAAAGATAATCTAAACTTAAAGAAATCAATATAGTGGTCAAAATTTTAAGAAGCTGTCAATAACTAAATATTGGTCAAGTAACAACCTCATTGGGATTCAGTTTTATCATCTGTAAAATGGCCTGGCTTATGTCAAAGGTCTCCTACAGCTCAAAAATCTTATGATTTTATTAAAGTTTTTTTCTTTTTGAAAATATACTAAAAAAGACTGATAGGATCTTAGTACATTCACCTTTACTTGCAAATACTTTTTAAAATGTAAAGATCAAAGGAACAAGGTCAAAGATTAATGAATTTACCATAATAGATTTTGACACATCAATGGATCTGTGATCTAACTGATATTTGTCTTCGCTCCAAGAATGCAGATGGCAACACCTCCAGATCTGCCCTTCCTGTGGAACTCATCCATATTCTCCAATAAATTCTCCACAGGGGATCCACCTTCCTTTACATCTTTTGACACTATATGTCTACTAAAGGAGCATTCAGTCTGTATCAGTATCTGATGCTCTTAGTAGGTAACTGGTTCTCCTTTTTCAGTCATGTATCTTCTCAGTGGATATCAGAGAGAAAATTATGGTGCCCTTCAATCTGATGATTTTCCAAATGCAGTTCTCTTTATGGGAGGATGTTATGTCCAGAATCAAATTCCCAGAATGAAAAGACCTCTGAATTTCAAGGGAACTCAGAGGTCACCTAGGGCATTTTGTAGCTGAAGAGGAATCCTATCTAAAAAAGCTGGGAAATGTAATCATTTCAAGTTTTTCCTTATGTTTAATTAAATCCGTTTTCCCCTACAAATTCTAACTATTGCTTCTAATCTTGCTCTCACAGACTTGCAGAATTTGACAACTGGAAGGAACCCTAGAGGTCATCTCATCCAGTAAAGACATGAACAGAGTTTATAGTACAGAATATCCAACAAGTAGTTGTCTAGCCTCTGGCTGAAGACCTCTGGAGGGTTGGAGGTGGGTGGAGGGAGGGTTAGAGAGAGGGGAGCACCACTTTTTAATTCAAAAACAAACCATTCTGTTTCTCAATAGATCTAATTGTTATCAAGTTTTTCCTGACATCCAGCCTGCATTGGCCTTTTGCCACTTCTAGCCACTAACTTTGCTTTGTCCTACGGGACCAAATAAAACTAGTCTAATTATTTTCTTCAAAAGGTGAACAAAGCTATTGTCTTATCTTCTACAGGATAAGCATGCTGAATTCTACCACTGTGCTGTAAGAAATGATGAAGGAAAGGTTTTCAGAGAAACATGGGAAGATTTGAATGAACTGATGCAGAATGAGATGCAGATGAGAACCAAGAGAACAATTCATACAATAACAGCAACACTGTAATGGCAAACACACCTAGTTCTTTCAATTGATCTTCATATGTTATGGACTCAAGGTCCTTTACCATTCTGACTTCCTTTCTTTGGACAACTTCTAGCTTATCAATATCTTTACTAAACTGTGGTGCCTAGAACTGAACTCAATCTGAACTCAATACTACAGATAAGGTCTGAATAAGGACAGAGTACAGTGAGGCTCTCACAACTATATTTCTTGTCGTCTCTGCTAATTTTAATACAACAGTAGCTTATGATAAGCTTGAAGTCTACTAAAATACCTCTGGGGTAAAAAAAAGAATAAACTTTATCACTCTTTCATGTCACAATCTTTCAAATATTTGAATATAACTATCTTGTCTCCCACCCACTCACACACAACAATGTAAATTTTTGCTTGAAATATACAATAATAATTCAATAATATCAATTACTACTACTAAGTATATAATATCAAACCATTCACTGTGCAGAACCAACATGGTCTGAGAGTTATAAGACATGGATTTGAAGTAGTAATGCTTATTATAACCATCTGTTTCCTTTAACTGTTTAGGAATCAGAAACAAGATCTGTCTTAGACTGAGTAAAGTTAAAAGGCAATTAGATTAGGAGTCTTATTTAGCCTGTCCAAGAGAACTGAATGAACTTAGCCTGTTCCTCACCTTCCTGAACTAAAAATAAGCTGGGAGTAGTAAGAAAAAGGTGTAGTTAAGGTACATACACCTACATTGTCATCACTGAGGGCTCAGATCTTCCATATGGGGTAGACAAGGAAACTAGGGATGGCCATGATTTGGTTCAGTAGAACTATTCAAGCTGAACAATGCAAACTACTTCTTGTCCAAGAGGAAAGCTTGGATCAGAACATAGTTTTAAAATTCCAGTTTCAAAAAATGTGGCTCTGAATTTGACACATTCAAGTTATGCCTGTGTATATGACAGACATTTTAAAAATTCACTAGAGTTTATTTTAAAAAAGAGACTGAAATGACTCTCATATTCCCCTTCTTCCCAAATACACCTCCCAAACCACTTTAAAATATTTTAAATTTATGTTTGTTTGTTTGTTTGTGGTAGGGCAATGAGGATTAAATGACTTGCTCAGGGTCACACAGCTAGTAAGAGTCAAGTGTCTGAGGCTGGATTTGAACTCAGGTCCTCTTGAATCCAGGGCCAGTGCTTTATCCACTACACCACCTAGCTACCCCTAAAATATTCTAAATTTAAAAAACAAAAAGAACAGTCTAAGATCCTGAAAATAATTTTTTTCATCTCTCAAACAAATACATCTTGCCAATATAAAGACAATTCATATGACTGGTTAAAACAGAAATAGGAAAATTCCTCAGGTTGTATCTGGTGAGGCTGAAAAAAATTGAGTGACATTGATGGATTTCTAGAAACTGTTTCAGATTCTTTAAGGAACCAGTGGATTATCCTGTCCTTCTTATTGGCCTAGAGATGTATATATTAGTTACATGTGCTGTACTGTTTTAAACTCCAAAATTGCAGTAGATGACGCTAAAGATATTAGAATATGGTAGGGTTTGCACTAGATGACTTCAAAGGTGTCCCCCAGCTCAAAAATAAATAAAGCCATAGGGCTTTATGAACCTGACTTTCTCAGCACACTAGTGGACAATTTCCCTGTGCATGGTTTGTTTTACTGAGCCCATTTTTTGCTACTTAATCTCTGATAAATTATACCCTATAACCTCTTTCAAGATGTGGCTCTTAATTTACCTACAACAGGAAGCTTTTCCTAATTAATTCTTCCCCTTTAGTATTTTACTGGCTCAACACCTACATATTCAAATTTTATAAAACTCTCTACTTGTTAACGCTTTGCTTTGCAACCCTAAGGTCATTTCGAGTGTGTATAATTTGTCTTCCCAACTATATTATTTTTTTGATCGGAGCACTGGGGTTGGAGTCAGGAACATTTGAATTCAAATCCTTCCTTGGTCTTTTACTAGCTCTGTGATGCTTGCTTAACCTCTCAGCCTCAATTTCCTAATCATTAAAATAGGAATAACAATAGCATCTGCCTCTAAGGGTTGTTGTGAAAGGAGAAAATGTATGTAAAGTGCTTTGCAAAGTTTAAAATTTTATATAAATTATAGGTATTGTAATTAGTTTGTTGTTGCAAAGCCCTTAGCATACTGCATAGCACATGGTAGATACTATGTTAATACTTATTCTCTTCCCTTCACCCTTGCTGTACATCTGACAGAACAGTACTCTAGATAAGTGTTCACTAATGCTATTAGGCTTTAGATGTCAATGAAAAATTAGATAGATAGATAGATAGATAGATAGATAGATAGATAGATAGATAGATAGATAGATAGATAGATAGATGGATGGATGGATGGATGGATGGATGGATGGATGGATGGATGGATGGATGGATGGATGGATGGATAGATGGATGGATGGATAGATAGATAGATAGATAGATGGATGGATGATGGATAGATAGATTAGATTAGATTAGATGGATGGATGATAATTATAGGTAAAGATATACTTACCTCACAGATGGTATGCATTAGTATGATAAATTTTTGCCTGAACAGAGAAGGCCCTAGGCATTAGTAACAAAAGGATAAATCTTGTAAGAACCATCAAATACTAAAGGCACACATCCCTATATAGCATATTTGACCAAAATATGAAACATCTTTATGATCTAGAAAGACAAACTTATACAAGAGAAACAGTATTGATTCTAGATCCAAAGGACATTGATTCAAATTCCCCTTTTGAGATTTCCTAACTGTGGGGCCATGGGCAAGTTCTTTAATCTTCTTAGGGCTCAGTGTCTTCTTTTGTAAAATGAGGAATTTTGACCAGATTATCTACCTGAGGTCCCTTTAAGCTCCAAATCTGTGACCCTACAATTTGTTTTTTTTAAGTCTTTAATCAGGCTTCCTTTATTTATTTATTTATTTTTATGGCCATATCAGTAATATTGGAGGAGGGGAAGCAAAAAAAAAAGCATGAAAAATAAAGTGGAAAAATTATGCTTTAATCTACACTCAGAGTTCATCAATTCCCTGGAGATAGGTAGCATTTTTCATCATGGGATATAACCTTATGATCTTTATTTTTTTAAATGTGTTATTTACTCATATTGCTGACTATAGGCAGACCACAATCAAGTTTGAACTGAAGTTATTAAAGACCAAAAGACCAAAGCATAGGTCAGAACACAAAATCCTCACTAACTCCCCACCAATGCTATTACAAAATCTCCTTTTTCCTTAAACCCCCAAATCTATCCCTAGTCACATCTCTGCCAGCAAATGACCTCACATCCTACTTTAATGAAAAGATTGAGGCTCATGATTGAATCATGAGCTGATTCAACTCCCCACTTTCATATATAAAAATCCCTCTATATTCAACCATTTCCTTATTCTCCTATCCAGTTTTGGAAATAGGATGGCCTTCTTCCTGGTCAAGGTTAACTTCTCTGTCTATGTACTGTGTTCTCTCTTCCTCTCCCTCCCTCCTTCTCTCCCTCATTTTCCTAACAATGTGCTGAATTTTCCTAACTTAAAAAAAATCTTCCCTGGATCCTTATACTCCCTTCCATCTAGCTAGCATCCTGTCTCATCTCTACTCTTAAAGTCAGAAATTCTTTAACACGATAAGTTGCAGACAAGGTATTAACCTGTATTGTCAGATAGTATTCATTAAGGAGCTTCCAATATCAATAAAATAATATATATATGTATAGTTTTACATATGTATATATATATATATAGAGAGAGAGAGAGAGAGAGAGAGAGAGAGAGAGAAAGCTTTTATCATTTGTCATCCTAACATCCCTCTTGCCTAGAATAACATTTTCCACATGGTAAACACTTAATATATGTTTGGTGAATTTTGAATATACCTAAGAACCTGAATAAGTATCACTGAGATCACTGGCTTTCAGCAAAGGGAAAACAATTTTCCCAGGCTGTAAGATATCAACACTGCCAATAATTTTATAGCTATTATTGGGAAAATTGCTCCAGGTTCACTCAACACAAATACACATCCTCAATACCACTGCCACATCTCATCCAAAAGTTCCCAACATAGCTTGGCACACTATGCCAGATACCAGCACTACGGTAGGACATTAGTTTCATTTTGATTGAGGAGGAGGGCGACCTGCCAAAACACCACCAACGATGCTTCCTGAAACACCTGAATTTCTCTGAAAGGTCTTTCCCTTTCAAACACTGACCAGGCCAATTCTAGCCCTGACAGATGGCAGGGCTGAAGACCATATGCATTTTCATCACTTTGTTGCTTATCACAGGTGCTGAAGGTAGGTGGGAGAGCTGAATGTTTGCTAATGTTATGATAACCTTTTCTGTTACTTCTTCTGTAGGCCAATTGTATTTTCTCTTAAATATATTTCTAATTTTTTTAAATGATGTTTTGGCCATTTGTGGGAAAAAAAGAATTCTTGTCTAAAGAGTATTCTCCCACACAAATGTAATCATATAGCTGGCTTCCTCCCAAATTCTATTTACTCCTTTTCCCTTGAGCTGTTTTTTTCTTCTCTACTCTCTTAGATATCAGGGCTGTGTTTAGCAAAGAAATGACATGTTTTATACAGTTTTTAGAAGCTGGGTTTTAAATCTATAATTAGTTTCAAATAAGATGTTCACACCCTTTTCTGTAGTAATTATAAATGTATAATCATTTTTAAACATAGTAAAGTTTGCGCTAAAAACATTATAGGCATCTCTGTCCTATTTTAGTGACTAAATAAATGTTCTTTGTTTAACCAAGAATAAAAGATCAGAAGCTTAAAATCATTAGGTAGGCTAGTTGGGATAATTCTATTAACTTTGATTTTTCTTTCATTTGATTTATAATTAGGAGGAATCAAATTTTGCGGTGGGACTTTGATGAAAATTTGTTTACTCAGATATACCAAGAAGGATGTATTTAAAACATAAGAAAACATTGAATAGATGAGGGACTTGGATTAGTTCCTTCCAGCTTTAAAAGGACGTGATTATAGTGACATCAAGCTTTAAATATTAGATACCTTTTTATAGGTACAAAGATAAAACACTAGTAAATATGCTTTTGGCTGCATGAGGAATATGTCATTATGTTTTTAAAATTAGTTTAAATCATGATGGGAGGTTTTACAATTCAAGTATAAAGAACAATCTGAAATTTAAAACTCCCTAAAATTCAGCAATTTGCTATTTTTTTAGAAGTTCCCAAGTTAATGCAAAGTATTCATTTGTTCTATATCAGTGTTACTTCTAGCCTGCAAACAGATGGCTCTAAAGCAGGTGATTTTAACATCTACCTGATGAGCCAAAGTGTGATATAACACATCTAAGAAGGATGCTCACGCATTCTAAGTGTAATTTAGAAGAGCTTTTTTATTTGAAAAGACTGTCAGCAAACTTTCTGGTTATAAAACATTTACAGATCATTTTCTTTTTGCCAAGTATCTCCCATCAACCTCTCTTGGGTAATTTCATGAAACCTATTCTGTGGTGTATATTTCTACTCTAAATGTCTACAAGTATTTGAAGGGCTGTCATGTGGAAAGAGGATTAGACCAGAACTTCTTAAACTTTTTCCTCTCACAACTCCTTTTTTGCCCGAGAAATTTTTATATGACCCCAGTTAGCTAAGGTATATCAAATAGATATACATGACCTTTTACTGTTACCAAATTTTTCATGACCCCAACATGCAGTTATGTGACTCCATATGGGTTGCAAACCACAGTTTAAGAAGCTTTTGATAGAATAATTCTATGGTAGCAGAGGTCAAATTTAGGAGGAATGAGTAGAAATTGCAAATTTAGGCTTGTTGTAGGTGAAAAGTTCCAAAAATTAGAGCTGTCCAAAAATAGAATGCAAAGGGAGTTACATTATCTTTTACTAGAAACAAAAACTTGGATTCCTTCCCTTTTGAGATTCTGTGACAGTTCGGGAAAAAAATCCCACCACCAGGACACACCTATGATTTGAAATGAAAAGTTTAAGGCTCTTTTGACAGCATTATCTCATTCGAATTAGAACTAAAAAATTTGGAAAGCTTTTTTAACAATAACATTGAGGACAGAAGGGAACAGATAAATGCAAGTGTATTTTTAAGCAAGAATTACCAAGATAGAACTTTTGAACTAAGACTTGGTGACTGAATAAGATGAATAGGGAAAATGGAAATATCCAGAGATGATGAGGGAAATGATGAGATAAAAAGTCAGGAGGGAACACTAGTCAGGAAAACAACTTTCTATTTTACATATGAGGAAACTGGGATTCAGAGGGATAGCCTTCCCAATTTCCCATAGCCAGCTAGAAAGTGTTGACAACATGATTTGACTCTAAGTCCAGGAGTTTATCCATTATCACTCTGTGTATGACTCATCTCTTTTTTAAGTATTTATTTTATTCTGAACTTAAATGAAACAAACATTTCCATAATAGAGTAGAAGAGTTTTAGAGAATAATCCCTCCTGGCTTTCTGATCTCATCATTTCCCCCATCATCTTTGGATATTTCCATTTTCCCTATTCCTCATATTCAGTTAGTCACCAAGTCTTAGTTCAAAGGTTCTATCTTAGTAATTTTTGCTTTAAAAACGTACTTGCCATGCATCTTTTCCCTTCTATTCTCATTGTCATCACTGTAGTCTAGGCACTCTGTCTTATACATGCAGTGTTGAAAAAACTTTCCAAATTCTTTTACTTCTAATATGGACGAGTTAATGCTGTCAAAAAACCCTTAAATTTTCCATTTAAAATATGCTGAGTGTGTCCTATCTGTAGCCTTATTGTGTAGCCTATTGATGCAGTTCTAAAATTCTAGATATTTGCAATAAACACACAGAAATTACAATAAAGTTTAGGAATTCTTTTAGAAAGGAGAATACTTATTTCAATATGTTATTTGGAAAGAGAAAGTGTGTTTTTTAAGAATGGAGTTGAATAGATTTTAAAATTAATTGCTTATAATTGGCCAACTCAAAAGCTCTTTTGTTTGAATATTTTGTTTTAGGTAATCTGTACAAGAAATATGATAAATAATGTCTATAGTCATATGCTTAGAATATTCTTTTAGGTAAACATTATGAAATTCTAGTTTCTGTCTCAGGAAACAAAAATATCTTCAAATGAATTGAGTAGATACACCAAAGGATAGCAGGGGAGGCATGGGAAAGTAAATTGGAGCCTTATCTTTTCTTCAATATACAGAGGTTCAACTTCTGTTAATAGGATAGGGAGTTTACTGCCCATATGAAGGGGGGAAAGGACAGAGTATTTATTCCTGATAAGATTTTCCTTTATACATCTAAATTCTTTAAAGGATATGCATTTAGAAGATATTCTGCATCATGGGAAGTTTGGGGAGGTAGGGGCATCCATGTGCTAAAATCTATCAAAGTTGATTTCCTGGCTTTATATTAACAGAAGTTAACCTCAATTAGCCTTCTTCAAACAAAGGATTACCTTTCATGTAAAAATTAATTCACATTGTGCTATGGTGAATTATCAGTTTCATAGGAACATGAAAAACATTCCGATATTTCAGACAGAAAAGAATTAATTCCAGTTGAACTCACCCTAAAATGCTATAATCTTATCTGGAAAACAGCTTTAGGAAAAGGAATGAACAATAGCAAAAGAGTCTGCCAAATTTACCAATTCCTAATGAAATGTCATATTTACGCATTATCATATAGATATATTTCATTGCCAATATTAATTTAGCACTGGACATATACCTGAAATTGTTATATGGATTTAGATAGTTTTAGGATGCTATTATTCTTGACCTCAAAAGCTAACAACTTACTATAGATACAAAATAGGCAAATGTGCAAATAAACACACACATATACATAAATATATCACTATAGACAGGATTATACATGAATAACACAAAATGTAAATAACAGATATACACTGACATCAGGACCAACATAAGATGTTTTCTATTCTGCGCAAGCCCTATTAATATCCAGATTACTACAAGGGGAGGCAGAAGAGCTGCATTTTGCCATCATAATTCTTATAACTAATCTCTATAGTTGACTTTTATTCCTGTTTCTCTACTCACCCTTCCAACTCCAGAATGTAACAATGACACATCAAAAGGATGTCTATTTAGAATTGATACAAGATGGCACGGAGAGTGCCAGAGTGAAAAACATTAGTAAAAGTAAGAGATTCAGAGTTTGGAACCTACTACCAGGCTCCACATTTGGTCCTTTCAATAACTTTCAACCCTATGAAGCATAGGAACTTATATTCATGTTAACACTATCCTTGTTTTCACAAATACATAGAAGGACATAGGTTAATCAAATGCAATGTGATAGCATGGTAAGTTTAGATTAAGAGGTTTCCTGGATTTTCACACTTGATTCAAAAAGTCTAGAAAAGTATAATTTGATGGGCAGGATAGAACTTCCCATTAGTATTGTGAAGAAAAATGGATGTTGAAGAGGGGAAGTGTGGAATATTCATGACTAGTTTGAGTAAAGATAATGTTATTTTTAAAGCTGGGAGCATTTAGTAAAACAAAATGTCCCTAAACCCAAAAGAGAGATGTTTGAACTTGATCCATTGGCAAGATAGAGTCACAGAAGGAACTCATAGAGGGATGTGACATGAATCTGGCTCCAGAATATAGGATGGATAGAAAGGGAGGGATGTTGGAAGTAGGGGGTTCTTGGAGGAAGAGGTTGAAAAAATCAATCACATTCTGGTCTGGGAAGGATCCATATCAAAAGGATGTTTCATTGTGTGTGTGTGTGGGGGGGGTGGTTGGGGTGTGGAAGTGTGTGGAGAATTCACTCAACCCAGATTGAAATGTTGTTATTTTGTTGTTTCTTTTTTTGGTACACAAAGGAATGAGCATTTTGATGGTTTACTACATTTGTTACTTCCAGCACTCGAGGCTCACTTTCTTTTTTCTTGTTCTTGCTTTATTATTATTATTTGCATAATGCTTCTACCAAGTTTGTTTTCTTACCTATCTGATCCATTAGGCAGCTGCATAATAGCTTCCCTCAGGTTTTACACATAAACATAAAAGGGCAAAGTCCTCCATAATCAGGACATTAGTTTAATGGCATATGGTGGTACAGTGGATAGAGCAATGAACTTGGAGTCAGGAAGACTCATCTTCCTTAATTAAAATCTGGTCCTCAGATGTGTACTAACTGTGTGACCCTGGGCAAGTCATTTAACCCTACTTACCTCAGTTTCCTCGTCTTTAAAAATGAGCTAGAGAAGGAAATGGAATCCATTCCAGTGATCACAAAGAGTTGGACCTGACTAAAATGACTGAACCTGCTTTTCAGTCTCTCAAAAAGGAAATGACCATCTCAGAACACATATCCTGTCTAACTACTAAACTGACACCCTGATCCTCTCTTAGAGGACACTTCTGACTTCAAGCATATGGTACATATCAAGCTGTTCCTCCTGATCCTAAAATTTCCCACCTAGGTATATTGAAACTAAAATTTCCAGCCCAACATGTAGGCCTTACTTCCAGCCTACATGAGGAAGAAAATGTATGTGGCTGTAGAAAATAAGACCATGAAGAGAGAAAACACTAATGTTATAAAATTGTATAGTCAGAAACAAGCTCCTGCTGATCCTCTTTACCTAAATACAATATCCTCTCTTCCCAACTCGCCCCACCTCTTGCTAGTTCTGAAGATATAATCAAACCAACTCTGTAATTTGTACCTTGATAGCATAAATCCATCTATTACACTCTGACTCCACTTATCAGCCCTAAAACTTTCCAAAACAAAGTATCCTTCCTAGGCCACCATTATCTGAAATGTCTTATCTCCCCATATTAAAATGCAGGCTCCTTCAGGATAGAAGCGGTCTTTATTTTTGTCTTGGCATCCCTAGCACTTAACACAGTGCTAGGCACAGAGTAGCCACTTTATCATTTTTTTTTCATTTGTTTGTTCATTATATCAAGCTGAAATCTGCATATCTATGTTCATTCATTGCCCCAAAGGAATCCATCTGAGATCTAACAAAACATTTCTCTTCTACTGGACAGACCTTCCAATAATAGAAGATAGTTATCCCATCTTATTCCTTTCCCCCCATCAAGTCTCTTCTCCAGGCTAAACACTGAGGCTCCTCATCATCCTAGGCTTCTTCTTCTGGATTGTTATAGGTTTTCAATCTTTTTCCTAAAATGTGGTACTCTCAAACAGGATAGAGAGCAATGGGACTTTGATCTCCCTCATTATTTACAGTATACTTCTGTCAATGTAGCTCAGTCCAACATCTTGCTTCCAAGGTAAGGCTTGGGTACCAACTCCCCCATGAATTGTTCTTATTGACCACATCTGTTAGCACTCTCTCCCTTCTCCAATCTTCATATGTTTTTACTCATTTGTGTAATTGTTGTATTCCCCTAATAAAATGCATGCTTCTTAAATGGACAGACTACTTACTTTTGTTTTTATATCCCTAGTACCATGGTAATATACATAGACCCGTATTGAACTGAATTGAAGGCTGCATCACACTGTTGACGCAATGAGGTTCACTAAAAACCCATCAGGTACTCTTCACAAGAACTGTTATATACTTGTAGACTTGACTTTTTAACCCTATTAAATTTCTTTAAAAATTAAATCCAGCCCACACTCCCAATTTGTTGAGATATTTTTTCATCCCATGTTTATCATCAAATAGTTTATCCCTCCCCGCTTCATGCCATCATTAAATCTTATGACCAAGCCACTATGTTTTCATCAGTATCAGATAAAGTATTGAACATTATTATTTGCTCATTCTTTGTCTCCTCCATTTCATCTTGGGGTTTGTTGATCTCTTTTGTTCCTACCTCCCTCTTGCTGTAGTGTCTTTTGAGAACTCTGATGCCTACGGAAGTCCTGAATTTCTGATGTTCATGTTTGTCCTACTAGTACCCAAATCACCATTGATGCTTGGTATGCATCAGACTTTTATATTTCTCACTGCTAGCATAAACTCCCTTTCAACATGTTCTAAGCATGGAAATCAGAGACTGAAAAGAAGTTCTAAAATAAACAGAATTTGTTATAACTCATGTAGTATACATATGTAAAATACTGGGAATTTTCAGACAAAATACCATTAGAAATTCTGACCTTTAGAAAGCTTCCACAGGCAGTTGAATTACAAGAAACAGTACTAGAAAGAGAACATAAAACCGTTTATCTATTCCTTTTACCTCAGTAGATTTACACACTATATAATTCACTTTAAGTACCAATAGTACTTAAAGGTTTCCTATCTCCTTTTTGGAGAACTCTATCCATGAATTCTGTATATAACCTTATAAACTCATTCATAGCTTATCCATCAGCAGAACTACCTATATAGCTCACAGGGATAATGTGAAGCTATATACAAACTCATGCTGGTGAGAAACTAGATTGCTTAGTGAAAAAGAAATTAGACTTGAAACAATAAGGAGATCTTCACTCTGGGAACCCCAATTATTTTGTCATTGACAGTTCCAAAACAAATGAGAACAGAAAAGCTAGGGTAGAATCATATTTCATCAACAGACACAAAATCTTTGTGTTCTGCCCAACACAGATCAAGGCAAAAACAAAACATAGAAAATAGAGACACAGAAACTAAGAAGGAAGATAACTATATGAAGATTGGTTAGTAATGGCTTTGCTGGGTTAGTAGGTTTCCTGAAACTATCAACAAGGCTTAAACTATCAAATTGTATATTTCATAATATATTTTACTTTGAAAATGTTACCCCTAAAATGTCTAGTGGCCTGATGCTAGGACCATTTGTCCCCATCATAGTCCAACCTTGAATTAAACTAGGTCAGGATTTAATCTTTCTAAACTAATACTACTAGAAATTTTAATTTTACTATCATATAACTCAGACAAAGAAATTACCTCATTACATCCTTTGTTTAATGCATGTCCCTTTTCTCAGATTGCCATGATGTCATTGTAGTCTTTTCTTTACCTTAGATCTAGCCCAAGGAATCTCTGGCCCCTTTCGCCATTATTTGTGACCCTCTAAAACTACCTTTCTTTATTTTTTTTCTCTTTCCTTCCATATGCATTTGTCTTTCTTCCTCTTTTCATGCTTTCCTTTGCTCCTATTCATGCTTACCAGTGGAATTTAGAAGTGGAGTTTCTGTTTCTTTCTCTTATCTTTCCAGTCAAGCAAGACCCTCTAATCAAGCAGTTCAAGAAGCAGAGATATAACACACAACACTGGAGCGGAATTTTAGACTGGATTCCTTTTGTTAACTTCATTAACTAAACCCTCTCTTATAGGATCTAAAAAATCTCAAATATTTAATCCTATAAGGGTTGAATCCTCTATAGGGAATAGGGGTATACATGAGATCCCAATGTTCCTTGTCTCTTTAAAGCAGGAATTCTTACCCTGAGACCCATAAACTTATTTTTTACTAATATTTTGGTAACTGTATTTCAATAAAATGTTTCCTTTGTAAGCCTATATATTTGATTTTACACATTCTGAGAAAGAATCCACAGACTTTAGCTCAGTGCCAAATGAGTCCATATTACAAAAACAAAAACAAAAAAACAAAACCAACATTAAGAAGCTCCACTCTAAAGCAAAAATTGGCTTTAAAACTTTGAAATTCCACCTAAGTCCTGATTTTCTTGGAAGGAAATTCGTCACTCAAATCATTGTCATTCTCACACTCTGCAACCCCACAGTGTGAGTTTATGATACTCTGTATACTTTTTTGAGAATCCTGCCTAGCTAGCTCCTCTTTACCTTTACTCAATTAACTATTTTCTCTTCCTCAAAATTCCACAGGGGGAAAAACAAAAACAGAAAAGTCACTATGTTTTGTTCAGACATCCTATTTACTTTTTGGTATTATATCTTACCACCCTTTGAGTTAATTAATTTAGCCACAGAGGCAGGAACCATCTGCTCACCTCCATCCAGTGACACAGTGTGGCACTATGTAAAAACATGCAGTTGCCTCCAGTCTCTACTGTTGCTTCTGAATAGTTTTGACTGTACTGTATAAAACTACAGGAGTACAACTCTAGCCTATGTTGTTTCTCACTCTCTAGGCTCAATTCAGCTTGGCAATTTCCTATAGACAAATGAAAAGAGGGCCAAGGAGGGCAGTTCAACAAAGCCCTTAAACTCCTTCCTCCTTCCTCCTTCTCCACCACCATCACCAGCACCACCACCACCACCATCATCATCATTGGGATTGTCTCTTCATCCCTCCTCAGGTTTGATATGTTTCCTTCTTTAAGAAATATTGACAATCCATTAATGTTTTCAAAATTGTGCCTTCTCCAGGGGAAATTTCTTCTGTGTGTACTTGGTCTAGCCTAGTTACTCTTACTAGATCTATCTTTTCTCATGTTATTTTCATTTCCTCATTTAACACATTGAATTCTAAGGTGTTAGTAGTCCATGGTGTTACCATTATCATCAGTGATGAGAAAAAATTCATTATAGAAATGCTGACAAATCTCTTCCCTATTTTTGTATTTGTTGTCTCCCTCCCAGGTTAATTTATAAATTCTATTGAGATGGTCTAGCTTAATTAGGTCTCATATCTGCAAACTTATTTTCACCACCATTGATCTTTGATGTTTTGTTGAACAAAAACGTGCTCCAATATGTCCTCCTCAGACATTTCAATTCCTACCTGGCTACACTCACATTAGGCCTCTGACCTCCACTATGCCACCAGTAAACTCATCTTTGGGAAATCTCATCATCTTGCAACATATAATCACACGTCAGTAATACCTCTGCCCCTTTGACTGGAGAGTGGAGCTAATGAACTCTAAAATCTCCATTTAATAAGGGGAGATAGCACAGAAATCTCAGATATCTCCTCATTTCCCACTGGGTTGCAGTCATTTTGGATTTCTTTGACTCTCCCTCCTACTCCCCTTCCATGTTTCTCGTGTGTGCTGTCTTCCTCCAGGAATTTGTAAGCTCCTTAAGGGCAGGTACTATCTCCTTTTTTTTCATATCTGTATCCCCAACACTTGGCACAATAAAAGTTTATTGACTATGCCCATATGGCTAAATTCTACCATTCTCCAACCTGTAACATTTTACAAATTTTGATTTTAAACCAGTTGGACCTTTGAATACAATGTCTGGTTGAAAAAGGGAGGGGGAGCAAAAACAAGCCTTAATAAGTTCCTATATGACAGGCATGGTGCTAAGTGCTTTACAATTATGATTTCATTTGAAGATCAAGGGCTTGCTCACTGAGAAAATTTTCAACTTCTTTTGGTTTCTTCTTTGTACCCATTGATCTATCTATGTTCAGTATCTGTGGGATATATTGATAATTAGAATCAATATTTTCTTTATTAATTTCCCATTTCCAAAGCCACAATGTCAGGCTGTAGTTTTTATAATTAAAGGAACATTATGTACTTATCCTTTTCTCAAATTTGGTGTTGCTTTTAAGTTCTGTTCCAAAAAGTCAGTGGTCTAAAAATACCCAGGGAGATGATTCTAAACATTATGCTCAGTCTGAAAAGATGTAGGCAATTTGAGAAGTAGTGAATAGATCACTAGATGTGGAGTTAGAGAGACTAACTTTGAATCCAGCCTCAGATAATTATTAGCTGGTGTGACCCTGAGTTAGTCAGAATATATGTAAAGTATTTGTAAATCTGAAAGCACCATGTAAATATGGGCTATTCTTTTTAAAAGTATTTTATTATTTCCAGTTACATATAAGGATAGTTTTCAACAATTGTTTTCACAGGATTTTTAGTTCCAAATTGTTTTCTTCCACCCTTCCTTCTCTCCCTCCTCCCCAAGATGGAATGCAGTCTGATATAGGTTGTATATGTACAATCACATTAAATATATTTCTACATTAGTCATCTTGTGAAAGAAGAATCAGAACACAAGGGAAAAACCTCAAAGAAGAAGGAAAAACAGTCCAAAAGCAGAAACAGTATGGTTCAATCTGTGTTCATAATTCACAGTTCTTTTTTCTGGATATCACGAACAGTTTCTATCATGAGTTCTTTGAAACTGTTTTGGATCATTGCACTGCCGAGAAGAGCCAAGTCTATCACCATTGTTCATTACACAATGTTGCTGTTACTATGTACAATGTTCTCCTGGTTCTGCAATATGAGCTACTCATTACTTTTGTTCAGTGCTTACCATGTTGACATCTTGCCACTATATTTTTCAAAGGTTGTTTCAAAAAGTCTTTCCCAGTTTTCTGCTTCACTTGTAATCTTGGTTACATGAGTTTTGTTTGTGCAAAAATGTTTTAATTTTATATAATCAAAATGATCTATTTTACATTTTGTTTTACTCTCTATTTCTTCTTTAGTCCTAAATTCTTCCTCTGCCCATAAATCTGACAGATAAATGATTCCATGTTCCCTTAATTTTCTTATGGTATCATCCTTTATGTATAAGTCAGGCACCCATTTTGACCTTAATTTGGTGTATGGTATGAGAAGTTGGTCCATATCTAGTTTCTGCCATACTGTTTTCCAGTTTTCCCAGCAGTCTTTGTCAAATAATGAGTTTTTTATTCCAAAAACTTGGATCTTTGGGTTTATCACATACTAGATTACTATAGTCGTTTACTATAGTGTAATTTGTACCTCTTTTATACCACTGATCCAGCTCTCTATTTCTTAGCCAGTACCAGATTGTTTTGATAATTACCACTTCATAATACAGTTTGCGATCTGGTACTACTAGACCACCTTCTTTTGTACTTTCTCATTGATTCTCATTTCTCAATTATATAGAGAATTGAGTCAAATTTATAAAAAATACAATTCATTAACCAATTGATAAATGGTCAAAGGATATGAACAGGCAGTTTTCAGACAAAGAAATCAAAGCTATCTATAATCATCTGAAAAAACAATGCTCTAGATCACTATTGATCAGAGAAATGCAAATGAAAACAACTCTGAAGTATCACTTCACACCTATCAGAGTGGCAAATATAACAAAAACAGAAAACATTGGGTTTTGGAGGGGATGTGGGAAAGCTGAGATGCTAATCCACTACTGGTGGAGTTGTGAAAAGATCTAACCATTCTGGAAAGCAATTTGGAAATACACCCAAAGGGTTATAAAACTGTGTATACCCTTTAGTCCAGCAATACAACTGCTAGGTTTATATCCCAAAGACATCCCCAAGAAGAGAAAAAAACCTATTTATACAAAAATATTTCTAACAGCTCTTTTTGTATATTTTATATATTTTTATATATTTTCTTTTTTCTTTTCTTTTTATTTATTTATTATTTTTTTGGTGAGGCAATTGGGGTTAAGTGACTTGCCCAGGGTCACACAGCTAGTAAGTGTTAAGTGTCTGGTGCAGGGTTTGATATCAGGTCCTCCTGACTCCAGGGCCAGTGCTCTACCCACTGCGCCACCCAGCTGCCCTAGCAGCTCCTTTTGTGGTGGCTAAGAATTGAAAATCAAAGGAATGTCCATCAAGTGGGGAATGGCTAAACAAGGTGTGGTATATGATGGTGATGGAATATTATTGTGCTCTAAGAAATGACAAGCAGGATGATTTCAGAAAGGCCTATAACAACTTCTGTGAACTGATGTATAGTGAAGTGAACAGAACCAAGAGAACAGAGACAGCAATATTGTTTGATGAAGAACTGTGAATGACTTAACAATTCTCAACAATACAACAATCCAAGACAATCCCAAAGGTCTATTGATGAAATATACTATCCACCTCCAAAGGAAGAACTGATATCAATTGAACACAGACTGAAGCATGCTACTTTTCACTTTCTTTCATTTTTTCTTTTATTCAAGTTTTCTTGTACAAAATAACTAATATTGTAATATTTTACATAATCATACACTTATAACCTATATCTGCTTACTGCTTCAGGGAAGGGGGAGGGGAGGGAGGGAAGGAGGGATAAAAATTGAAACACAAAATTATAAATAAAATGTTACTTTTTTGAAAAAGGTCATTTCTTAACAACTGTTTTCAGTGTCTGACTTTGTATGTTTACAAATATTGACAGGGAAAGAATGTAATGGCAAGGTCTCCCAGTAACAAAAACAAAGTAAAAATGACAGTTAATTTTTGCTTCTTTTTAAGTCACCAGCTGCACTTAAGTTCTAAATGTCAATAAGCAGAAAACACAGAGGAATCTATGGCCCAATTTCATGTGGAAATTTTAAGGTTGAGAAAGCCCATACAATTATCAGGATCAAGAGACCAGCCAATTAATGAAGCTTCACGTCTCCTGTGAAGCCCACAGCGTGGCAAGGCCACCATCATATGTCTTTAACACTCAAAGCATACATCAATACTTTCAGTATCATAAATGTGAGCTTTGGCTCTATGATACTAAACAGAAGCCACCACTACCTTATTTGATCCACAAAAGTTCTTTCTATTTATAGTCAAGAGTTTTTTTAAATAGATGAGGCTTTTCTATAAACTTTCTTGACCAAAATCAACTTGGCACTAATTCACAAGTTAATTAACTGTTAACAGATTCTTCTAGATATGACTGCTACACAGATATTTTATCTTCCTGTTAATTAGTAATTATGCACTGGCAAGAAAAACAGTGTTTCTTTCCAATTATTCCAGAACTCAGTGATTATTTAAACTTGGCTAATTAGCAGTGGAGGGCTGGTACATCTTCTGGGCAAATTGTGTTTGATAATCCCTATTAAAATATACATGGTGGTTGTTGACTTGTAACAGAAAAAAAAAGTGGCAGTTCAAAGGGTATTAGATACAGCACAAGGCAAATGGGGGCCCATTAAAATTTCGCCGACTGTTCTAATGAGAATGCCGAGGGTCATTTCTTCCTAGTTTACCATCTGTTTGGTTTCTGGCATGGGTCTGTAGTGTGAAGGGAGTGTCCTGAAGCCCATTTGGCTTATCACAGAGTAATCCAGGGATCTGAAGCAATTTCACTAGTTTATAAAACAGCACATTAGAATCAAAAGGTCACACATACAGAATTGAAAACTTTTAAGTCCAAAAATGTAGTGTCCAATGGAAAGCTTTGTGGATTTTGTCTTTTTAAGGCTGTAATAATCATTAAAGAATAAATGTCTTATAAGAAAATTTAAAGAAAACATCCATGGAATATAGAAAATTATTCCCCCTACCCTATTTCTTGTGGTGATTAAGAATTCTATATTTCCCTTAGCTTCTACACTTAAAGCAACTATAAAAACAGATCCTACATGACCTTGACTGCATCTTACAGAATGTTAAAATTGAAAGGAATATTTGAGATCATCTAAACCAACTCCCTTATTTTACAGATGAGGTTCCTGAACTTCAGGATTAGAACCAAGGTCCTTTGAGTATTTCATTCTTTAGAAACAGAAAATCTTTATCACATGGGTACCTACAAGTTGTCACAGTATATAAAAACCAAGCCAAGTGTCTATCATTATAATATGGCACCATTCAACAGGGACAGACTTCTGCAGAGATGCAATAAGTAACCATTAGGCAATGTTATTTCTCCATCAAACAAAACAAAAGAAAACAAACAAAATACACTTCCACAGTTGTTCTCCGATTCTTAACATTCTTTAACAGCAAACAAAGCCTTTTATTTCAAAATCAGATCCACAATCAGAAATGAAGATTAAAACACAAATACATGAGCAAAGTTCAGTACTATTCACACTAGGGTTATCAGTGACTGATAGTAGCTTTTCCCCTGCAGAAGTAATAAAAGAAACCAAGTGGAAGGAAAACGAGAGAGATAGAGAGACAGAGACAGAAACAGACAGAGGGACAGAGACAGAGAGAGAGGCAGAGAGAGACACACATACACAGAGAGTCAGAGGGAGACAGAGACAGACAGAAACAGACAGAATTTCAGACAGAGATACACATACACAGAGAGGCAGAGACAAGAGAAAGAGGCAGAGAGAGACACACATACATAGAGAAGCAGAGATAGAGAGAGACAGAGACAGTGAGACAGAGATTGATTTTCACCACTTCACCATTTTTCTCAGTGCTGGAATCCCAAGGAAATTTGGTTTCCATATAACCATGTTCCCCTTAGAAAGAGATCATGACAACTATGTCCTTTACCTCAGAGAACAAAGGCTAATGTTTGCCACACACTAGATCGAGGTCCACACTCTATTCAAGCCTATAATGTGACCTCAAGCAAACAATTTAACCTGAGTCAGGCCCTCAGTTTCCTTATCTGTAAAATAAATAGGTTGAATTGTATCTGACGTTCTTATCGGGGACCCTTCTGGTGAAGCTGGTGGTTCTCTTTTTGGAATGTTTTTATTTATTCATTCATTCATTCATTTATCTATTTATTTATATTTTAATCTATCTATCTATCTATTTATTTTGCAGGGCAATGAGGGTTAAGTGACTTGCCCAGGCTCACACAGCTAGTAAGTATCAAGTGTCTGAAGTCATATTTGAACTCAGGTCTCCCCGAACCTAGGGCTGGTGCTTTATCCACTGTGCCACCTAACTGCCGATGGAATGTTTTTAAATGCATAGAATTGCAAAGGAAACCAATTGTAATGAAAAATATACACACATATAATACATATCCACACATACATATGTATACATATATACATACCAAAGATACCATTTTTCTTTTCACAATTTTGTTTTGTGTGGAAGCTGCTCTTACTGATCTGATTTTCACATATAGTTTAATAGAATCAAAGGTTGCCTGATGAGGCAAGCTACACACATACATATACACACTATTGATATACATATATGCATATGTTGACATGCATACATGCAAACATAAACACACACACATACACACGTATTAATATATTCCCAGACTCTAGGTTAAGAACCCTTGGATTAGATGATTCCAGAGGTTCCTTCTGACTTTTTGTTTGGCCTTACCCTTGGCTTAGCACAGTGCTTGTCATGTAACAATCATTAATAAATGCTTGGTGATTTTCCAGTTCCAGCAATGTCAAATGCTTTCATTCCTGTGCCACATCCAGTCTTCTAAAGGTTACTGGATCAGTTCTATTATAAGTTTTGGGGGTGGGGGTAGGGATAGGGTGGGGTAATTTACATTTCTTTCTTAGCTGATATTGTTATTCCTATTAGAACTATTATCAAAGAGGTTGAAAAACAAGTTAAAGAACCAGTTGTCTTCTAATTCTACAATATTTTGCCAATCTCTGATCTCTGATAGTTATACTCCCTCCTTTAAATGTGTTGTTTATTGCAATGACAATACAGGGGCTTTCCTGAAGTGGGCTCCTCAAAATAACATAATTGCCTAGAAATAGTCCTGCTGTTTTGACCCCAGAGAACATGTAGGAAGATAAATGGAGAACTGTGGTGGGCAGGATAGCAGGGAGGAGTATGGTGCAACATCAACTTTTACAAGAGTATTAACAGATTTGGGTATTCTGTTTTCAAAAAATGTGACTCCCACATCAACAAGTATCTTTTCACCCAGACATCCAGAGATCTGAAAACAGTATTTAGCTGTGTTCTCTTGCCTCATGAGGCAACTCCTACATCTATTAAACTAAATATAAAAATCAGTAGCAGCAGTTTACACACATGCACACAGCACACATTGTTGAAAAAGCAATGCTATCTTTGGTAAAAATGTCCTTCTGTCTATGACCCTTCTACCCACTTTAAAATATATGCATTCTACATTTAAAGAGAAAAACAAAGCTTTGTAGCAGGTGAACAGAAGGGATTTTCCCCCCTATCTTTATTTGAAAAGTATTTTATTGCTATTTTTGGACAGAAAAAAATCTGCTTCAAGAGCAACTAATGATTTTCCATACAATAATTTTAGATCATTCTGCATTAAGCTATTGCCTGACTACTGCAAGTAAAAGGAATTCCAACTTCATCCAATAATATTTATAAATCATTCACCATGTGGATCAAATATATTAACCCATATTTCATTTGCCTGGCAATCAAAAAGGAACTGAAAACCTCAAGAAAAAGCACACCACAGGTGAAATGACTGTTAAGGTTTGAGTCAACCTTTGATGTTCTCTCCCTTAAGCATATCCTTCTATGCTGTATCTTGTCACACTGGACTACTACCTGGCATACTGTGAAAGTGTCACATTCCTAGAAAACAGGATTTCTTATCAGCAGAGACCCACCATTCCTAAGCTTTCTTTAATTCAAACACACAGAGGGAAAGTATTCCTGATTCCAATTACGTCTAGTGAAGGATAAGCCTTCATTAACAGGAAATGCCTAACCACAATTCACCTAAAATTCTTAGCACTCATGAAGATTCAACCCAATCCCTTTAGCTAGGCCCAAATTATCCGGCAGAAGCTCTGAGGTTTCCGTCAAGTTTAATCCCTGCTTGCTATGACCTTGTTCCTACCAGCTATCACTCAGCTTTTCACAGGAATACCCATAGTGAGAAGCAGAACTATCACATACTTTCTTCATGTATAATTAACAAAGCAACAAATATTTATTAAGCTCCTAATATGTTCCAGGGACCGTGCTAGGCTTTTAGGATACAAAAAGAACAAATGAAATGATCCTTACTTACAATGAGCTTATATTCTACTGAAGAAGTCAAAAAGCACAGGTAAAAATAGAATAAATACAGTTAAAACACACATATACATATACAAAGTAGCTGTATGTGTGTATACAAAATAGTTAAATACATCTCTGTAATATAGATATATATATGTAGCAAAGTAGATATATAATATGTAGCATATCTGTAACAACTTAGTTGAAGATTTACCATACACACACAAAGTAGTACAATTCAAGGTACTCCCATGATAATGAGTGGGAGGGCACTAGCAATTGGGGGAGGGGGGAATAGGAAAGGCTTTATTCAGAACACAGTGTCTGAGCTGCATCTGAAGCTAAGAGAGGAACTCTATGAGGCACAGCAAAGGAGGGACTGTGTTCCAACCAGGCAGGACCACCATTGCAAAGGCATAGAAAAAGAATATGGGGAGTATGGAACAGAGGGACCAGTTAGGATGAATCACAGATTATGGGAAAAAGGATTGATTAATGCCTAATGAGGCTAGAAAGGCACTTAAGGGCCAGGTTGTTAAGGGCTTTAAAATCTAAACAAAGAAGCTTCTTTTCTTTTCTTTTCTTCTAGAGACAATAGGAAGACACTGGAGTTAGTTGAGTAAAAAGTTACATGGTCAGATTCATTCTTTTTTTTTTTTTTTTTTTTTTTAGTGAGGCAATTGGGGTTAAGTGACTTGCCCAGGGTCACACAGCTACTAAGTGTTAAGTGTCTGAGGCCGGATTTGAACTCAGGTACTCCTGACTCCAGGGCCGGTGCTCTATCCACTGCGCCACCTAGCTGCCCCCAGATTCATTCTTATGGAAAATAACTAAGAGGAAATGTGGTATAGTAAAAAGAACACAATAATTGCAGTCAGGAATCCTGGGTTCAACTCTTGTCCTTCAAACTTATTAGCTAAAATTGTTTTTTTTTTTTTTTGATGAGGCAATTGGGGTCAAGTGACTTGCCCAGGGTCACACAGCTAGTAAGTGTCAATCGTCTGAGGCCGGATCTAAACTCAGGCACTCCTGACTCCAGAGCCGGTGCTCCATCCACTGCACCACCTAGCTGCCTCTATAATTTTTTTAAATAGAAAATAAATAAAATTTTAAAATGATAATAATAATAATAATAAATGAAACTTATTACTTGTATGACCTTTGCCAAGTTATTTCTCAGAGTACCTCATCTGTAAAAGAAGATAATAATGCTTGTACTCACAACCTCATAGGATTGTTGGGAGTTAAGTACATTGTTATCTTTAAAATCCTAAATATAGGATACTGTAAGTAAAGTACTTTGAGAATTTTAAAATGCAAAATAAATTTTAGCTTGGGGGGGGGCAATGAGGGTTAAGGGACTTGCCCAGAGCCACACAGCTACTAAGTGTCAAGTGTCTGAGGCCACATTTGAACTCAGGTCCTCCTGAATCCAGGGCCGATGGCTTATCCACTGCACCACCTAGCTGCCCTAGCTTGTTGTTGTTTAGTCACGTCTGACTCTCCATGAGCCCATTTTGGGATTTTCTTGGCAAAGATCCTGGAGTGGTTCATCATTTCCTTCTCCAGATCATTTTAGAAATGAGAAAACTGAGGCAGACATGGTTAAGTGACTTGCTTGAAGTCACACAGCTGGTGCCTGTCTGAGGATGGATTTGAACTCAGGAAAATTAGACTGCCTGATTCTAAGCCCGTGCTCCATCCACTGCACCAGCTAGCTGCCCATACATTTTAGCCACCATTAGCTATCATTCCATTAGCGAATCAAGAACACCTTCCCCTTCCCAGTCTGGAAAGACTTGAACAAAATTCTGACAGGTTGAAATGATGTTGAAGAGTTGTCATCTGCCCAGATAAGATCCAAGACCCATTGAAACAGAAGCATATATGTGACTTCTATTTTATATTTTCAAGTCATAATAATGCTGCTTCTGATATATATATATATATATATGTATACACACATATGTATATGTGTATGTATATATGAGTGTGCATGAGTGTGTGTATATAATATGTATGTAGTACTTTTTAGTGGGCAAAGGGTTTTATTTATATCATCTTATAATAACTCTTTGAAGAAGAGCTATTATTATCTTCATTTTATAGATAAGCAAACTGAGACTGCTAGAAGTTAAGGGATTTGTCAAGCAAGAGTCACACAGCTAATTAGGATTTAGGGTGGAATTCAAGTTCATCTTCCAACAATAGCTAGCTAAAGCAATATACACAAAAAAGCCGATTTCTTTCCCTAATGCTTCTCGGTCCCATTCTGTGTCTGCTTTTAATGCCTCTCCTTGCTTTTATTCTTGGCTTTACTTCTCCCCCACTCCTCCCCCCAGGATTTCCTAAACACTACATTCCTAACCCCACAAATGTTGAGGCCTTTCCAGGGAAATTAGAAAGAGAAAACAGAATGGCTTGAGAGATCTAGCAGACCTGGAAAGGGACGACAGTGTCTATGTATCGGCCAGCTTCTAGCCAGTAGGTCAGGCTGATTCCCATGAAGCCTGGCCATTGCCTGAAGTTTCCAGGGAGCCAGGCTTCTGGGGATAAAGCTTCCAAGGATACCGAGAGGATAAACAATCACATCCATAATGTCATGAGAGAACAAGGGTGGAGGTGGAGCCTGGCAGATGCTCCCAATGGAATCTCTTTTTCCTGAAAACCACAGACTACTCAGCCTACTGGGCAACTGGCCAAATGCCCCCTGGGGTAGCAGTTCAACCATAGGCTTGGGACAGTTTGTCATTATTTGAATGAGTTATTTATTTGTAGGAGTCACCTTATTTTGGCAAAAGAGAGAAGAGGGGAAAAGAGGAGATAGAACACAATCATTACAGGGATTTGACCCAGAGTTTCCATTTTACTTTTTAAAAAATTTATTTTATGTTTTTGCGGGGCAATGAGGGTTAAGTTACTTGCTCAGGGTCACACAGCTAGTAAGTGTCAAGTGTCAGAGGCCGCATTTAAACTCAGGTCCTCCTGAATTTAGGGCTGGTGCTTTATCCACTGTGCTTCCTAGCTGCCCCCCAGGGTTTCCATTTTAAAGCTGACCTGGTGTGAGATAGGAGTAGATAAGGATAAACTCCTTTGGTCTCCAGTGATTCTGGAGTTGCTGGTGAATAGATACAAGAGTCTTGTGGTTTCATATCCTTTCTTTTTCTCTGTCCTAGGATACTAACCGGCATGCATGGAATGTTCTTCCTTCTCACATTTGCTACCTGCCTCTCTTGGCTTTCTTACAGATTCAGTTTAAATCCCACTTTCTGCAGGAGGCTTTTCCTTGGTCCTTCCTCCCCTAACGCCTCCCCCCTTTCCCTACTTTGCAGGTATCTTTTATTTACATAGTTGTGTGCATATTGTCTCTTCCATTGGAATTTAAGCTCCTTGAGGGGAGAGGGGGTTTGTTTCCCTTTCTTTGTACCCCCTAGTGCCTGAAACATAGTAACAACTTAATAAATGGTTACTTGTTGACTGATTCCTTTTAAAAATCAGATTACTGTCCAAGGACTAAGGGTTCGTGGTGCCTGGTACTCTCTCTGTAGTGCAGTGGATAGAGCACAAGGCCTGGAATTAGGAAGACTCGTCTTCCTGATTTCAAATCCAGCCTCAGACACTTACTAGCCATGCAAACCTGAACAAGTCACTTAGCCCCATTTGCCTCAGTTTCCTTATCTTTAAAATGAGCTGGAGACAGAAATGGCAAGCCACTCCAGGATCTTGGCAAAAAAAAACTGCAAATAGGGTCATGAAGAAATGGACATGATTGAAACAACTCAACAACAGCTGTGCTCCCTTGAACAAGTAGCTTAACTTCTCTAGGACTCAATTTCCCTCTAAGTAAAATAGAGGTGTAGGATTAAATGATATCTCAAATTTTCTTTCCTCTTCAAACTTTTCTTTGCAACAAACATTTATTTTATTTTTTTCCAGTCACATGTAAAGGTAGTTTTCAACATTCATTTTCATAAGATTTAGAGTTCCAAATTTTTCTTCCTCCCTCTCTTTCCTCTCCCCTCCACAAAACATCAACCAATCTCATATAGATTATATATGTATACTCCACAAGTGTTCTATTATTAACTGTTTCCCTCCATCTAAAGCTTCTAAGAAAAATATGGATTGGTCTCAGGCCATAGAAACACTCAAACAGGACTTTGAAGATAAAGTTAGAGAGATAGAGGAAAAACTGAAATGAAGGATAAGAGTTAACTGTCCAGGAAAATGACCATCACTATGAACCAGAATGATTTTGTTTTGAATAAACCAACCCAAACTAGCTTCATTTCTGTTTCTGACAGGTTTTAGCAAAGTAGATTAGAAGAATGTCAGTAATATATTATGTTTCAATATCTCAAATGTCATATACCACTACTGCAATACACCATACACTTGTATTTAAAAAGTCATTTAATGACAATTTATAATACCATTGTGCATGAAGCAGAGAGATATGGGCTGGACAGGAAAACACAAATGTAAATCTGATTCCATGCAGTATTCTAGGAATACCTTCTTAGATCTAATCAGATCAACATTTCACAAATGTTTTAAATGAAGACATAGATGAAATGCTTATTAAATATTTGGATAATGTAAAGATGGGAAAGACAGGTAACTTTAAAAATTATAAAATCTTGAACTTGAAAAATTTTGGTAAGTTATAATAATGGGTTAAGCTTAGTACAATGGAAGTTCTGTATTCTGCTGGACCAGTGATCTCATAGATGGGGTCACTCTTTCCAGTAGTGTACATCCCATCCTTATGTCCTTGAAGCCTTCCTTTAGATTTCTTGACATCAAACAGGTACCAATAAATCACCTGAATTGCCTACCAATCATCTCTTCCTCTCAAAATATGACCAATTCACTTCCTTTTATATTCATATCTCTCTAATAGTATCCTTTCTTTTACAGCATTATAATTTTTATTGGTAATGTCTACTAAAACCAATTATGCATTAATCCCATTGGAAAAAATGGTACCAATAAATATAAAATGCTGCATTTGGGTTTTAAAATTCAATTGCATAATGCTAGGCAGGCAAATATTAATTAGTATTTATTAAGTGTCCATGTTAGACAATTAATATTTATTGTTAAGTGTTTCTTATAACAGGCACTGAGTTAGATTAAAAAACAATCTGTATCAAAAATATTTGAATCTATTGGCAGTTAAATATGAGTCAACAAACTAAAAGTTAATAAAAATTTAGGTTGTGTTTTAAAAAGTACAGTTTCCAGAACTAGGGAACTATTACCCTGCTTTGGTAATATTACATCTAAAGTATTAGGTGCAGTTCTAGGTACCACAGTTCTATGGGAGAAAAGGATTAGCAGAATTTCAAGGGGATATTATACCATGTCATACAAAAACTGACTGAAGGAACCAGGGATGTTCGGTCTAGATTAAGGAAAACTTAGAGGGAATATGGTTAGTGTCTTCAAGAATTTTAAAGGCTATCAGATATAAGGGGGATTAAGTTGAGTTAGATGCAAAAGATGTCAGCTGCAGAAAGGGAAAATTTACATCAAGATAACTGAAAAACAGAGAGTTAATATTGTTAGGTAATTTATAACATCCTTCAGGAATCAGGAAGTTTCTCATCATTGGAAGCATTCAAATGAAAGACATATGGTTCTTTTCAGGAATGTTATAGAAGATATTACTGTTCAGGATGACCTCTGAAGTTCCCTCCCAAATCTGAGATTTTATGACTATGTCTATTATCATTCTTAGTTTTTATAGATCTCCTCCAATAATGAATACTATACTCCACATTTATCATATTGTTGTTGATACAATACAAGTATTATATAGTCTGTTGTAATGCCATAAACATTTTAATTGAAAATTCTATGATCTCTTTGAGAGATTTTATTGGGCAGTTAAGAAATGTGCCTTGATCCTCTCTCAATATTATAAATAGAAGTTCTTCTATAAAGACCTCTATGAACTGATATGAAGTGAAGTGAGCAGGAGAACAATTTACATAATGACAACAACATTTTAAAGAAAAGCAACATTGAAAGATAAGGAATCTGATCCATATGATGGTAAACAATGATTCCAGAGAACCAAAGATAAAGCACAATACTCATCATCCTGACAAAATAGGGATGAAATTAAAGTGAATAATGGGACATATGTTTTTAGACATGGCCAATGTGGGAATTTGTTTTGCTGGACTATGCATATTTGTTTTGATAGATTTATTTTTAATTGTTCATTTGGAAGATTAGGAAGAGAGAGAGAACAAATGATTAAAAAATATTTTTTAAAAAGTTTTCCCGTAAGTGAATAATAGCATACATTACTAGAATAGATCTCTCTCTCTCTCTCTCTCTCTCTCTCTCTCTCTCTCTCTCTCTCTCTCTCTCTCTCACCTCCCTCTTTCTTTCTTTTTCCTCTTCTTTCCTTTTTTTATGGGGCAATGAGGGTTAAGTGACTTGTCCAGGTCTGAGGCCAGATTTGAACTCAGGTCTTCCTGAATCCAGGGCTGATGCTTTATCCACTGCACCAACTAGCTGCACCCCCCTCCCTCTTTCTTTCAAAATGAGAGAGTATGATATAGTATAGGATGAACAGTGATTTGGAATTAGAAGACCTAGGTTCAAATCTGTATATCACACTGTCCTCATAAAATGATGGGGTTGGGCTACATTATCTCTAAGGTCCATTTCAACTCTAAATCCTATGAACTCCCGTAGTCCTTTGTTTGATTCTCTCAGGCACATAAATTCTATTTATATTATAGTTATTTGTGTACATTTTTTCTTCTCTAGTAGACTAGACTATAAACTCCTCAGGGCAAAGTTGTGTCTCCTTGAACAATGCTTTTCATGTAAGAGATATTTGTTGAATAAATAGTTGGGTTTAGAATAAAATAACAGCTTTGAGTAAATATACTGTAAACAGTAAATGATTTTTCTAGCAAGTTCTGCTTCTTTTTGAGACACTGGGTTCTCAGAGGTTATATCAGTATAGTGAAAGCTCAGAGAGGTCCCACCAATCTGGGTCTGATTATGGGCCCTCCATACACTGGCCTCCAAAGACAAGACAAGCTAAATTTGAAAAGATACAACACTAAAATGTAGGCTACATTTTTATTGAATTTATTTTGTCCAGAGACTTATTTTGGTCACACATCCATCAAGGTATGGAGATTTTGCAGTTGAATCCATTGAAGTAATGAAAAAATTAAAAAGCGAGTATCCATTAGCAATTTTATAAACTGGTGAATAGTTTACACTTTTACTGTTAACTAAAAAGATTTGTTCAAAACAAGTTTTCTTCAGTTAATTACAATAATTTGTTATCTGTGAGTAGGATGATATTTGTGTTTCACATGTGAATTTAATAGATGCATTTCTTAGTAGAGACCCCCAAAAATCAATGTTTTCACATAATGAATGTTCTCTGCAAATCACATGGCCCCATTTAAGCTAATAAATGAGTATTTTACCACAGCATTATAAACAAGCTGCTAAGCAATAAATTTATTAAAAACTTTCTTTTGTTTATATATCAGTCCAAATCTTTAGCCATAAATATGTACATATGCATATAGATACATATGACAGGCTTTGCTATTGTTTGTCCTTCGTTCTCAAAGAGGACCATGACATTGGGGTGATGTTATGACTTGCAGTGAATTGGATGTAAGTGGGGGAGAGCTGTGCAAAATCACCAACTCACCCTTTCCTCCAAAGCCATCTGGGTCCAGTGGCAAGGTATAGATTAGGATCACTGGAGATAGCCCTGGATGTTTAAGACAATTGGGGTTAAGTGACTTGCCCAGGGTCACACAACTAGTAAGTGTCTGAGGTCAGATACGAACTCAGGTCCTCCCAACTTCAGGGCCAGTGCTCTATCTACTGCACCACCTAATGGGTATGACACACATGCATGTATGTGTGTGTGTGTGTGTGTGTGTGTGTGTGTGTGTGTGTGTGTGTGTGTGTAGTAGGCCTCCACCAGTCGCTGACAACCATGGATTAGTGCCTTGAAGAGCCACAGACCACAGTGTGGCTGTGTGTTGTATCTGCCCCGTGAGGAATAGCTGGAGTGTCCTCTCCAGGGCGCTGGCCTGGGCAGATCAATATGGAAAACAAGCTGTTGCCTATGCAGCAGGTTTTCCCTCACCGTGACATTGGTGGATCCAAAGGAAAGGCAGAGTCAATACAGTTTGGCACCAGTGCCACCACAGGAGTTGCCAGAGGGATGTGGTGTCCAACATCCAACTGCCTAAGGGACTCTGACTCCTGATTTTTCCTCGGGGTTAACTCCCGAAGCCTTTCCCATATATGGTTATAGCCACAAGGCAGCGGAGGATTAAAATCAGGGTTTTCCTTCCCCTAGGCCCCACCTGCCCGAAATATATATATATATATATATATATATATATATATATATATATATATATATATATATGTGTGTGTGTGTGTGTGTGTGTGTGTGTGTGTGAGTGTGTATACACACACACATATATATGTATACATATATGTAAATTTGAAAAAATAGGTATATCTCCATATTCAGATAGTGTACCTCAAATGAACACTGGCTAATATCCTAGTAGCAAATCCACAAATCATAGTTCTATTTAATCTTCTATCTCTAGAGACTAATCATTTGTTGGCTTAATAAAGTACCTGCTCCTTGAGTGCAAGTGTTATTAGAGGAAATTGTCAAATGAACCTAAAGCCCCTACTATGAAATTCAAGCATGTAAAAAACAGTTGAATCTGAACAAGTGTCACTTACTATACTTCAGTGCATAAAGGAGCTCTAATTACATGGATGATGGGGACTTGATTCACTAAGACAGACTTTCAACACTGTTCTCTGCCCTACCTTAATCTATGACTTTCATGAACATCCCCAAATTTAGCCCCTGACAGGTCATTTGCTTGTAGGAAGCCATAGGAAGGAAGCCAATTGACAGGTTGATATCCAAAGCCTTTATAGTTTGGGGAGACCTGCCAGCCATTTGTATTCTTTATCCACTAATGACTACTCATGACTTAATGAAAAAGTATTATTCCTTAAAATTTACATGATTATCTCTGTAAAGAAACATGTCCACAGACATCATTGAAAGTCTAATTGGTTTTCCCCTCTAGAGACACTAAAGACCGAGAGTCTGTCTGCACTCCGGGATTCAAATTCTCTCAGAGACTTTCAACCTGTGAGATCAGTAACAAGTTATTTAACCTCTCCAATCCTCAGTTTCTACATCTTCAATATGGAGAGGAAGAACTAGGTGGTATCTGAAGTTTCTTCAAACTATGAGTTTATGGATTAATAAACTAGTATCTTCAACATGACATGTACAGTATAGACTTTAACTTAAAATATGTACTAAATATTTCAAATTAAAGCAAGTGCATATTACTTCACATGATTAAGCATCCCTTGGAAAAATATATAGTTTAAATAGCTATTCCAATGAGACTTGAAGACTTCATGACTAAATTGCTACTCAAAGGTAAGGGTAGATGTTGGAGTGTAAAAATAGAACAATAGGACAATCTATAATTAAATATCAGACCTCTCTAGGGCTTCATGTTTTCATATTCACAAGTAAATATGTTTTCATATTGACCAGTAAAATGAAGTATTCCAAGCTCTATATTTCTGGCTTCAGTCATCCTTTGCATATCTCTTGTTATCATTTAATTCTGGCCATTGAATATGACAATGGCCATTCATGCATTTTAACGAATCTTCGTTTTTCATAAAAGGCTCATGTTATTGTGGCACAATTACTTATAAAATAATACTTGAAGGATAATCACAATCCTTATTTTGATTACTCATTTGTCTAGTTTATGGTCATGGTACAGTTTCTACAGCTTTAAGGCAATTAATACAATGAGACGAACTATAGAGAGGCCATGCACAAACTTTCATAAATAAAATCACCTCTTCAGATGGAATTAAATGCTTTACTTAGCCCTCATTTATCAGAGCTAGTTAAACATAGCATATGCTATGTACCACTAGAACATGTTAGAAAAATGCCAAGAGCCTTCTGTTTGCTTAACACTTCATTGAAAAGTCAAAGCCTCAGAGTAAATTAAATATTCAAGGCATCTTCCATTCAATAGGCAAGGCATGCCGCATAATCTTGGCATGATCTTCATTACCCATAACCTCTTAAGATCATGAAGATGTAGTAACTATTGCTTAGTTTATAAAATGTTATGCTGATTGTGACAAACATATTGTAAAGGTGATAATATACTTTATTTTGCAAAAATTCCCTCCCTTTCCAGTCCTCCCCTCCCTCTTCTCTGTCTTTTCCCCCCTTTTCTTTCCCATCCTCAGCCACACAAATTCTCTCTGATGTCTCTTGATCACAAAGAGTAAATTAAATGGAGATCCCAAACAAATAATTTAATATATCTCTAAAAGTGATAGAAATATTTCACATTAAAACACTTAGTTTCCTTATTTTTAAATAGGAAAAATAATTAAATAGATGGTTTATAATATTCCAATGATCAAGTTTAATCCCCCCACAAAAGAGGAGAAAATAAATTTTCTCCCTTATTTGCAGAAAGTGAGAACTACCTAATGTCGGACACTGAATATACTAACTGACTTGGTTAATGTGTTGCTTAGTTTTGCAGAAGTGCTTTTTTTTTCCTATTTATTTATTAGTCTTTGTTCCAGGGGCTGGCTCTCTAGTAATTGGAAAAGGAGAGAGATATGTTTTGAAATTAAGGTGATAGGAAACAAAAGATATTGATAATTTTCAAAATACTTTAAGAAAAAAGAAATAATCTTTTCTGACACTATTGAGCCATTATAAGATTCTGATGTTTTTCTTTTGTGTTTTTTTTTCTGTCATGTGTACATATTGACTTGTAAAAAGCATAGGAGAGCAGTATTAGAATATAATTAGACCTTAGTATAAAGGAATCTTGATGTCTGTAGAAGAATCATGTATGGGAGAGGTGTAAGTACAAAGTTATAAATCGAAATCTACCTGCTGAATGTTAGAGAGATGTACCCGTGGATGCCTGGATGGGCCATTCCAATACTAAAGTGCTATCTAATACTATTTGAAAATAACCACAATATCATCACAGTGCTCTATCCATAGTAGGTCCTTATAATGTTTGCTTGATTGAAATGATTTTAATTAATGGATTTATTTTTGTGTTTCTTTTTTTTAAAAAAGCTTAAGTCAGAGGTAATTTGCCATTCATGTTACTATCAGTCCTCTACAAAATTATCGATCTATAAACATAGTTTGTTTTGAATGACCCATAATGTTTTATTTAAACTTTAGGATTTTTCAATTCTTTTTATTCTTTTTTTTAGTAAACATTTTTATTTAAAGCTTTCAGTTCCAAATTCTCTCTCTCTCTCTTCCTCTCTACCCCCTCCCTGAGGTGGTAAGCAATCAAATACAGGTTATACATGTGCAATTATGTAAAATATTACCATATTAGTAAGTTTGTTTAAAACTAAAGAAAAAGTAAAAAAGAAAGAAAGTGAAAAATAGCATGCTTCAGTCTGTGTTCAATCAATATCAGTTCTTTCTTTGGAAGTCTCAATGGCTCCCCCCTCTCTTCCTCCAGGAGTAGCCTCATATAGGAAAAAGAGCACAGAATTAGCACTCAAAAACCTCCAAATTCATATTCATGTCCTGTTTGTAACATTTCCTGTGTGGTCATGGGTAAACCACTTAAAGCCTCTGAGTCTCAAATTAAGAAGCATGATTATTCTTAGACTATTACACAAATAGAACTAATTCCATCATTTTTTGACAAACCAGGATTCTTTACAATGTATGTCTGAACAAAAGTAAGCAAATACCCAATGAGATATTCAAGGGGAAATGAGAAAAATTACATATTTGTAATAGTTAACTTGCATCGTTGTTATGAGAAAATAAATTTGCAAACTGTAAAACTACATAAATATATGGGTTTTGTTCCAGATTCAACAGTTGAATGGGTAAATAACATTTTTTTTTTAATTTCCAGTTCCTCACTCAGCACTAATAGCCAGATGCTATCGCCTTGTTAAATTCACTTAGGAATTGTTTTCTTCATTTACAGGAAAAATAAAATGAGTCCATGGAATGAGTTAGAATCCTCTCAGTTATTAAGATTGACTTAATTTCTGACTCCTTGCTTATCTTATCTTACTTGCCATGCCTTTCATCTTTAGATTCTTTACCGTTCCTGATTCTTGACTATTTGCCTTAATTTCTGATCATTCACTTTGTCTATTCCTTTAGTAACTATGTTCTTCTTGTTTCCTCTATGTGCTTGGCTTCTGTAGCTATCTTTGCCCTTGACATATGTGAAAATCCTGACTCAAGCTCACCAGATTGATTATAACTCTTGACTGCTCCAACTGCTTCCTGAGGCTTAGCATCCTTCCATTTGCCGTGCCATTTTGGCATTTTGTCTGACAGTAACAATGTGAATCCAAACAGAAAGCCTTGCTACATAAAAATCATGCTGATAAAACTTGCTCCCTTTTTGAAAAAGGCAATTCTGTCAATAAATAAACACATGCAAAAATAACAATACTTGAATGAGATGAGGCATATAAAGGGGTCACTTCTTATCAGGGAAACATGTAAATAAAAAAGGGAGAGGTGAAAAATGACACACAAGGTCAGATGGATACATAGTCCAATTGTTTCAGTAGCACCCATGAAAATTAAAGTGCCCTAAATGGAAGCATATTAAGTCAGTTCTCCTCTGGTGGGTTTATGAGGAAACATAGACAAGAATCATATAGGATGAAAAGACTTGTATATCATCTGGATTGATGGAGGTAACGTGCTCAGTAATTAGATCATAGATCCCTTAATGACACTTTAAAGTTTGTAAAGTGCTTTACAAATATTATATCATTTTATCCTCACAACAACCCTAGGAGGTAAGTGCTATTATTACCACCCTTTTACAGATAAAGAAAATGAGGCAGGCAACCAGTAAGGGACTTGTCCAAGGTTATACAACCAGTACGTATATGAGGCTGGATTTGAATTCGTGTCTTACTAACTCCAAGGCCAGTACTCTATACAACATACCACATTGTTGTTTTTGTTGTTCAGATGATTTCAGTTGTATCCAACTCTTTCTGGCCCTATTTGTCATTTTCTTGGCATAAATACTAGACTGGTTTTCCATTTCCTTCTCCAGCTCATTTTACAGATGAGAAAACTGAGGCAAACAGCATTAAGTGACTTACCCAGGGCCACACAGCAAATCCATGTCTGAAGCCAGATATAAGCTCAGGAACATGTCACTCCACTCCACTACCTCTTTCTAAAATATGCACTACCTATATTAGCTGTTTTCAAAGTATGAAATTATAAGGTCTGTAACGTACTATGTAAATGTAAACTATTACAATCTATATAATAAAACAACCCCACTTCACTCACCATGGAAAATCTATTAATATTTTAGGAGATATTAATTTACTTTTGTTCTTTCTATTGTATACTAAAATAATACTGAGTTTGGAATATTTAAGAGAATAGGGAATGAAGAGATTTTTTACATCTTGTCGCCTCTGCATTAGTGACTGACTAATAATCTAATGTGATGGCTTTGTAATGTCACTTAGTAGATTAACTGTTCCTATGATTTAAAATAAATGACTTTCTAATTTTATTTTCAACATGCAGTTGAATCTATAAAAAAATCAATTGAGCAAAATAATTTCACAAAATTTTGCAAAATTACTGTTTTTGTACCTTTTCCTCTCAATCAGTACCAAGTTACTTTATCGGAATGTAAATGGTAGTAGTTTTTTGATACATATTATGAAAAGGGCAAATAACTAAAATATGCATGCAATGAAAGACAGTAGGAGTCACGCCCACAGTTCCCCAGTGTGGGGGAAGACAGGTGTGGCTTAGCTCTCCTTGTCATTGTCTCCATGGGTGTGCTTGTCAAAAAGATATTCTGCCATGCCAGAATTGGGGGCCCCTATTTTGGGCAGGTTGTTTATGCAATGACCTAGTTGTTTGATGGACTTTATTTGTTCATCCAGGTCAAATTTAAAGGGCCAGTTTTCACATATCAAATATTTGATGATACTTTAAAATGGTTATAAGATTGGCTCCTGATTGATGCATGAAAATTAAAATGCATTTCAGCAACCTAAATGACAGAAAATGAAATATCTGCATGCAGGCCCCAGAACAAAGTATGATAGCTCCATTAAACAGATATTAGATAAGATATCATGCTGGGCATGACATGCTTATACCAATTACTTTCATTCTCCTACCCTAGCCACCTCCCCTCCCCAACCCCTACATTCTTCCATTCCTCTTAAAATTAAAAAAAATTAAGTAAGTCACATTAGAATCTTGAATAAAGAAGAATATGGAAGAGTTCTTAAATAGATTTTTAAAGCAATGATAAGAACTCTAGAAAACATACATATTAATTGGGTTTTTGACCACACTGAACTTACCAAATCCAAAAGCATTAGCACCTCCAATGCTTTGTGAAGCCTGGACACTAGTAGATGTGTAGAGTCCTGTAACCAGCAAGCCATCGAAAAAGGTACTTGTGGAAATAGTTACTGAAATAAAATAAAAAATAAATGCTAGTCATTAAAACATTTAATTTTATACCTATTTATTATGACATGCTAAGTATCTGTCAACATGACATATTTATTACTCCTTCAATAATCATTTTACTATGTCCATTATTGATATCAATATTACCCTTATTATGGAGATGAGATGATAAATTGTTAGGTCAAGACCATCTAAGAAAGACCAAACTTCAAAGTTTATGATGCTTTGTTCTATGGTTAAGACAACCACTTCTGCCTTTCTCCATTCATACACAAATTCAATCTCTATGTGAAAAATCAACTGAAAACAATATAGTGTTCAAGAGAAAAAGTTCCCCCCTCTGAGCCACGATTTCAAAAGCATTGCTGGAGATCTGGCATTGTAATGAGTACACTTTTTTAAAGCACTCCAAACGGCGAGAAACAACCCTTCACTGACACAAGGAAGGAGGGCAATACGTCCTGGATTTCTTTACGCGAGTCTACAGTTTGCAGCAGTGCTTCCTGACATTTTTCAACCAAGGCAAATTAATTCGGATGACGATGGCTAGGCCTTTTCCTCTTGTGAGCAAAGACAAAAAAAGATCAACTCATTACTTGTAATGTCCTTAAATAACGTCTCATAAATGTATACACATATACATAATGTGATAAATTATGTAAGTATTAATTACACATATGTGTGTGTATATGTATGTATATGCGTATAGCCTGTATGTGGTATCTCAGTAGCCAATAAAGGGAAGCTTTGTCACCTGAAAGGCATTGAATAGAAAGTCCTGTTACCAAGACCTCAATAATACTGTAGTCAGGAAATAGAGCTAATTACATTTATTCCTTAATTATTCATGTTTTGCTACCTGAAGTGTCCTTTTTACTTGCTATTGCAGCAAGTAATTATGAAGGACTTCCTCTATTAAATTACAATGTTTTCTACTCCATTAGGCTTCAAATTTCCCACCTCATGATGAAAGGTAAAAGGTGCCATGGTACATAAATTGAACAAAAGGTTCTAATGTTCACTTAGCAGTATACAATGAGGGCTTGTCATTATTTTTGGCAAAAGCAACAAAAAATGCATGGATGAAGGCAAGTGTCACACTGGCAGCTTGGATGAGACTTTGTAAATTAAACTCCAGGATGCCCATTGGATCTATCAGAACAGTCAGAAGTATCCATATTGCTCCACATCCAGATAAACCCAGGATCCCAATAAACTAACGTGACATGGTGTATTCAACTCAAGGAGGAAAATAGCATATGCAGTCTAAAGAGCACTGGACTTCTAGCCAGAGCTCATGGATTTGTTTTCTAATCCCACTATTTATGACCTTTATGGTCCTGAGCATGTGGATTCATTCCTCAGCCTCAGTAAAATGGGAATAATGATATTGGCAAAACTTTCCTTCCTCAGGATATCGTGAGGAAAGCATTTTATGACTATTAAGTACCATATAAATGTGAACTATTCTGACATCTCTGTAACATTTGACAGAGTCAACTTCCGCTTCTTCCTTTCTGTATACTCTTTCCTCCCTATATTTTGGAGATATTGCTCTGCCATGACTCTCTTCACAGGTGTCTGATCAATCCCTTTCAGTTGCCTTTCTGGGATCATTCATGTCCCAACCCCTAAGAGGTAGTGTGGTACAAACAGAAAGCATCATGGATTTAGAACCAGTGTATATGAGTTTATATCCTGGTGCTTCTACTTATTACTTGTACAACCTTGGACATGCTGCTTAATGTATCTATGCCTAAGATTCCTCATTTGTAAGATAAGAGATTACCTGTAAGATCTCTTTGAGTTAAAAACTTGCGATCCAATTACAGCTATGCATGGTTGTACACCTGAATCCTTCCCTAAGCCTTCCATTTTCTTTTTCTATATAATCTTTATTGGAGGTTTCATCAGCTCCCTTGAGTCCAACCATTATTTCTATGCAGATGATTTCCAAATCTACCCATAATCTATCTCCTGATATCCAGTCTTACATCAGCAGCAGCCTACACGACATTTGTACTTGTATATTCCATGAATATCTAAAATTCAACATGTCCAAATTGAACTCATGAAGCCACTCCTTTTTTGAAGTCACACCACTGAAGGTCCTGCTCAGTAGCCAATAAAGGGAAGCTTTGTCACCTGAAAGGCCCAAGAATTATTAGTAAAAGATGGCTTAGATGTCCTTAAGATATTCTTATTCAAAGGGCCCAAGTGTCCAACTAGTATACTTGACAAAATTATAAAGGGCAGCTTTATACACATCCCTTTCAAGCTCCCATTAACAATATACAATTTGATCCACACAAAGCCTGAGTTAGATACTACATATACTGTTATAGCCATTTTACAGATAAAGAAACTGAGACTCAGAGAGGTAAGGTGTCTTACCCATGGCTACACAACTAGCAAATATAATATGCTTGATTAAGAGTTAAATTAAAAGTTATGTCTTTCCAACTTCAAATCCAATGATCTTTCCACTATATCATTATCTCCAATCTTTCCATTTAAGTCTAGTACTGACTTATTTCTAACTTCCTGCTAAACATCTCCACCTGGATGCCCACCTCTCCCCAGAACCTCAAACTCAACCAACTCATCAGAATCAACCATATCATTTTTCTCCCATAAACTCCCTTCTATTTTCCCCATTTCTGTTAAGGGTACCACCTTTCTTCCTGTCACTCGCCCCTTCAATCTTAGTCTTCTCTAAAGTCTTTTTTCCTTCTCCTCTCCTCTGCTCTCCACAGCCAATCAGCTGTCAAATTTGATACAATAGATCTTATAGCCATCTCCTACTTACAAATCAGACTGCCACCAGCCTAATTCAAATCATCACCTAGGCAATGGCAATGACCTTTCATCTTCCAGTCTTTTCCCTAATCTAACTTTTATAGATAGACTTAGAACGAACAACTTAAGGCACATTTCTGACTAGGTCGTTCCCTGACTCAAAACCCTTCAGTGCTTTGAAACTTCCTCTAGCATGAAATCCCCATTCCCTAGCCCAGCATTTAAGTTTTTCCCATCTGACTACAACCTAACTTTCCAGACTTTTTTCACACTACTAATTTCCACACACTCATACTTGTCACCAAAAGCGGATTAATTACTAATTGTTCCCCAGTATTTTTGCACATTTATCCACCACCATGGATCTGTTCAAGATATTCCTTCAACATTCTAAAGCCCAACTCAGGTACCACCTCTTCCAGGAAGATTCGCTTGATTTATTCCCCCTCTCCCAACACTTTAGTTAGGGATTTTTGTCTTTTGAGATTTTTTTCATATCATTTTGCCTAGATCTGTACTTTGCCATTTGTTCATCTTCTGTAAAATTTTATTAGAGTGTTATCTATTCAAGGTCCATGAATTTGTAAAATTTATATGTCCATAATAATCTAACACAATACCTTGCAAAGCAGGCACCTAACAAGTATTTGTTGAACCTGTTGCAATTTCAAAAGTCCTTTTGTTTTATGTTAAATGGCTAAAGATCTATTATGGTGTGCCAATTAGAAATGTTAAACGTTTTTTGTAAGTAAAATATTTAATGAAATATAAAAAAAGATATTGAGTGAGAGAGCCTCATACTAAGTATCTACCACTATTTTCATTTCTTGCTCTGAGGGACATTTACACCTTTTTCTTTCTTAAATACACATACTACAGGAGCAGCTAGGTGGCACAGTAGATGAAGCACTAGCCCTAGATTCAGGAGGACCTGAGTTCAAATTTGGCCTCAGATAATTAACAACTTGATACTTACTAGCTGTGTGACCCTGGGCTAGTCACTTAACCCTCATTGCCTGGCAAAAACAAAACAAAACAAAAACAAACAAAAAACATATACTACAAAACCCAGCTGTGAACAACTTAATTTCTTGTGGGGGAAGAAGGAATATTGCAAATCATCAAACTGAATTTAGGATAAATCTTTCTGATCACCAATCTTCCTTTTATATGAGTATCTAATAGATTCATATTTAACAAAGAAGAACATTCAAGATAATTGTGGAGTTCTCATCAAGTCCATGGGAAGCTTCCCAATGCCTTAAGTTCTTTTCCACCAATAGAGCCCTCAGTCCCAGTCCACCACTGCATATTTATTCATAGCATAAGAAATCATGACATTTTAAATTCCTAATCTATATCACAATTTGCTTCTTTCTGGCTCTCTCACTTGCTCATGAATTTTTTTTTTTAGGCGGGGCAATGGGGGTTAAGTGACTTGCCCAGGGTCACACAGCTAGTAAGTGTCAAGTATCTGAGGCTGGATTTGAACTCAGGTACTCCTGAATCCAGGGCTGGTGCTTTATCCACTGCACCACCTAGCTGCCCCTTGCTCATGCTCTTTTGTTTGCGTGTGCTAGCTCATGCTCTCTCTCTCTCTCTCTCTCTCTCTCTCTCTCTCTCTCTCTCTCTCCTTCCTCCTCATTCCATTCACATGATTCTATCTGTAGGCAATAAGCTAGGTTGCACTTAGAGACTGTCTACTGACCTAAGCAGGAAGCCTATATAAAATACTTAATCAAAATAAAAGTTTGCAGCACTTATTAAGGCAGCTCTCATCTGTTCTCCTACCTGTTTGACCTCATCCCTTTGATTCATCTCTTCAACTACTGTGGTTCCTTTCTCTTACCATTGGTCTAGAAATCTCTCCAAACCTGTGATTCCCACAGCTCTTCTAGTTTCTAACTGAATATCTGCTGTTTTGCCCTCTGTGCCAGCATGTGTATGCTTCTATTCTTTGTCTATCTACTTGACTTCTAATCCATAGTTTGCTCTGATCTTCAATTTGACTTGTCAATCCACTTATAACTTCCTTTGATCCCATGATAGCCGGCATGCCCTTTAGACCTTCCTTTAATTTCCACAATTTTGGGGCAGCTAGGTGGTGCAGTGGGTAGAGCACTGGCCCTGGAATCAGGAGGACCTGAGTTCAAATCCGGCCTCAGATACTTAATACTTACTAGCTGTGTGACCCTGGGCAAGTCACTTAACCCCAATTGCCTCACACACAAAAATTTCCACAGTTTTGTGTCCAGTCCTACTTTGCAACCTAAACATTTACCAGAAATAGTCATACCCTAATGCTGATTAAAACTGAGAAGAGATGGAAAAGATCTCTAATGTTACCTGATATAACCTCTACCCAAAAAGCATGGGGAAAGGCAGTAAGCTCTCATAATTCATGACATGTTCTCTCCAAAAAACCTCCAAATAATGCCATCGGACAATTCCTGGAGCAGCAGAACCCACAAAAGAATGGGCTCAGATAATTTTCCAGCCAAAGACAACTTAGAAGTTCACAGAAGGGGGCTGCTGTGCTGGGGCAGGAGTGGAGCCCAACCCTAAAGTCACGTTGACATAGATCCAGTCCTGCGCAGCCCTCACCAGAGAAAGAGATTCCCTCCCCCCACACCCACCCCAGAGCCTCTGAATCAGCTGCATTGCCAGTGTTGTATGGAACTAAGCTCACAGTCTGGTGAGAGAGCTGAGCAGAAGGCCTGGGGGAGATTATAGGGGGTCTCTTCTGGCAATGAGGTGGAACTTGGGTGTTTCACTCCTACTGGGAACCAGGGAGTAGGCTTGAGTGGCATAGGCCCAGATGGGGGAGGGGAGCAGGCTCATTTGAGCTAACAACCACAGCACACAAAGTTTTGCTGCCTGGTTAATTAGAAAGTTGACCTGGAGTTATCGACAGACCAGGGAACAGGCCAGGCAAGTGAAGAACCTGTCCCTCCTTAACCACCTTAGACCCCCCGGACCTTAGGACAGTACATCTTGGAAGTGGTGCTCCACTTTAAGAAGGAGTTAAAAAACAAGTAAAAGACTGTCAAGATGAGCAGACAGAGAAAGATGAGGACCATAGAAAGTTTCTTTAGTGACAAGGAAGATTGAGGTACACCCTCAGAAAAAGATGGCAACATCAGGATTCCTTTGTACAAAGCTTCTGAGAAAAATGTGTATTGGGGCTCATACCATAGAAGTGCTCAAAAAACACTTTGAAGATAATGTAAGGGAGGTAGAGGAAAAATGGAAAGAGAAATTAGAGTGAAGCAGGAAGGTCATGAAAAAAGTCAACAGCTTGAAAAGCCAAATTGGCCAAATGGAAAAGAAGATACATAAACTCTCTGAAGAAAATTAATGCTTGAGAATTAGTATAGAGCAAATAGAAGTTAATGACTTTATGAGAAATCAAGACAGAATAAAGCAAATACAAATGAATAAAAAATAGAGGGAAATGTGAAATATCTCCTTGGGAAAAAAAGCTGACCTGGAAAATAGATCCAGGAGAAATAATTTGAAAATTATTGGACTACCTGAAAACCATCATCAAGGAAAGAGCATAGGCATCATCTTCTAGGAAATTGTCAGGGAAAATTGCCCTGATATTCTAGAAGCAGAAGGTAAAATTGAAATTGAAATTGAAAGAATCCACCCATCACCTCCTGAAAGAGATCCCAAAATGAAAACTCCCAGGAATATCATAGGTCATGGAGAAAATATTGAAAGCAGCCAGAAAGAAATAATTCAAATACTGTGGAGCCACAGCCAGGATAGCATAAGATCTAGTAACTTCTACATTAAAGGATCATAGGGCATGGAATATGATATTACAGAGGGCAAAGAAATTGGGATTACAACCAAAAATCACCCACCCAGCAAAACTGTTCATAATCTTTCAGGGGAAAAATGGGACTTCAGTGAAAAAGAGGACTTTCAGGTATTCATGATGAAAAGACATTAATTGAATAGAAAATTTGACTTTCAAATACAAGACCCTAGCATAAAAAGGTAAACAGGAAAAAGAAATTAAGAAGGATGTTAAAAAGCTAAACTGCTTACATTCCTACACGAGAAGATGATACATCTAACTCATAAGAAATTTCTCAGTATTAGGGCAGATGAAAGAGATAAATTTAGACAGAGGGCACAGGTGGGAGTTGATGATGAAAAAGCATTTATTTTTTATCTTTTTTGTGGGGTGGTTGGATTTGGGTGACATGTCTGGGGACAAGCAGTGGGTGAGTGTCTTGTGACTGGGGTCAGATTTGGGCTTGGATCCTCCTCGGTCCAGGGTGGGTGCTTTGTCCACTGTGTCACCTAGCTTCCCCGTAATGCCATCTTTAGGGTAAAATTGAGGGGTGAGAGCACTGCACTGGAGGAGGAGAAAGGGGAGAGGTAGAATGGGGTGAAATCCCACATGAAAGAAACAGGAAAGGGCTTATGGAGTTGGGGGAGTGATGGGGGAGGAGCAGGGCAGTGAACCTTACAGACATCTGAATTGATTCAAAGGCCTTAATCTCATGAGAGTTGACTGAAGGAGGGATTAACATACACACTCAATTGGGTGGAGTAATCTATCTAAAATGGGCAGTAAATGTGCCTTAGACTCATCAGAATTGGCTTAAATACCTTAATCTCATCAGAATTGATTTAGGAGGGAATAACATATACACTCAACTGGGTGGAGTAATCTATCTAACCTTTTAGTAAAGTAGGAGGGGAAGGGTATAAGGAGGGAGGGGTGAAAGAAGGCAGGTCAGATTCGGGAAGGGTGCAGTCAGAAGCAAATCCCCTTTAAGAAGGGATAGAGTGAAAGAAGATCAAAAGAAGAGTAAATATCATGGAGAAGGGAATAGGATGGAGGGAAACAGTTAACAATAGGAACTGTGAAAAGGAGAAAAGGAAAAAAATCATATAAAAATATTTATAGTAACTCTTTGTGGTTGCTAAGAATTGAAAATCAAAGGAATGCCCATCAAATGGGGAATGACTAAACAAACTGTGGTATGATTATAATGGAATATTATTGAGCTATAATAAATAACAAGCAGGATCATTTCAGAAAAACCTGGAAAGATTTATATGAACTGATGTATAGTGAAGTGAGCAGAACCAGGAGAACGTTGTGTACAGTGACAGCATTATTGTTCTATGAGCAATTGTGAATGACTTAACTATTTTCAGTAATACAATGATCCAAGAAAATCCCTAAGGACTAATGATAAAGCATACTATCCAACTCCAGAGAAAGAACTGATATTGAATGAACACATACTCAAGCATGCTATTTTTCATTTTCTTTTTTTTTTAGTCTTTTTATATTAAATGACTAATATGGTAATGTTTTACATAATTGCACATGTATAACCAATATCTGATTGCTTACCACCCCAGGGAGTGGTATGGGCAGGGAGGGAGGGAATGAGAGAGGGATAGAATCTGGAACTCAAAACTTTAAATAAATAAATAAATAAATAAACTTTTTTAAAAAAATCAACTGAGAAAGGTTTACTATACATTATGAATATATGGCTCACTGATGCATTGACAAAACAAATGAATATCAAATAATTCAAGGTCCATATTTCCGAATGCCCAGGAAGTAAGATTTAAAATGCTCAAGGTTATAAAATGGGTTAAAAACATAAGTAACAAGGTAACTACAATATTTTATCCAGCAAGCAAACCAATTTACAAAAGAAATAGAGATTTTTTGTATCACAGGGCACATAAAACTAGTTGTACCAAGAGACACAACATTGGTTAAAGTAAGTCAGTTATTTAATTTATTTCAGGAAATATTTATAATGATTTTATTATTCCTTTTATGAATGTCTAATGATACTTTAGTACTTTTCATTTCTAAAATAAATATCACAAAGCTAGGAGAATCAGTATGATGTAGTGGTAAGACTATTGGTCCTAGAGTTCAGAAGATCTGTCTTCAAGTCCCAACTCTGACATTCACCAGCATTCTGACCTGGGGTAAATTATTTAATCATCTATAAATGGTGATAACAATAAAATGAAAATGCAGCAGTGTATAGTAGAGTCAGATTCACTCGCTGTGTGACCATAGACAATTAACTTCTCAAAGCCCTAGGCACATGTTACAAATTGCCAATCTCAAGTGATAGAAGGAGCTTTCAATATAAATGAAATTATAGGTCTCGATCTTCATCATTATCATCAATATCACCAATACCACTGCCACCACCACCATTACCATCATCATTATCACATTGTGCAAGGAAACAAAAGTTATGCTATGAATCACTGTAGGTCACAAACATTTGACACCTACCAAATACCTAGAAAGACATGATCAAGTGGAAAGACTTCTACAATAGAAAGTTATTCTCCTTCATAAAGTAACAAAACAAAAATCTCAGTAGTACAAATAAATACTCCAAATTTTTCTTGAGAATTCAACAAATAAACTGCACTGAAAGAACTAGAGGATTATTGCAAATAAAAGAGTTGCTCACAATTGCCTGATATAATGTTGATCCTTAAAAATTTGAGAAAAGTATTAATAGTTGCTGTGATAACATACATTATTAGTCTATAAACTATGTGGAATGGAAAGGTTTCAAAAGATTGAGATATTGAATGAAGGAAGTCAAAATCATATGGGAATAGGACAAGGTTATCAGAATGTCAGCTACTGAAGTTGTCTTACTGAAGATGCATTCAGCAAGCCTACAGAAAATGGACTCATGTCCTAATACTTTTATTCAGTTTTGAAAAGATGTTATTTTATATACCTGTGTGATCATCTACAGAAATACTGACTGCAAAAGAATCCTACTAAAAGAATGACTTCTCCCAGGCTTGTTTCAATTTATATTCCACCAAAAAAGAAAATAATAGTAATAATAATATAACCTCCTATATTGTAGAGTTATTTTAAGGAACGTGCTTTGTAAACATTAAATCACTATATAAATATGAGTAATAATTATCATGTTTATCTCCTTCAAAAAGTTATAATTAATTTTCACAGGATTAAAAAACTAGAGAATCTTGGAATTGGAGGGAACATTAAATACCATGTAGTATACTCCCTATCTGAATAAATACTTCCTTTTATAGTATCCCTGTAACATAACCATCTTTGGATAAGTAGATGTTATTGTTAACATTTTTTAATTTTTAATTTTGAAAGAAATGAAATTTATCATAGTGTTATTATCGAACTAATACCATAAAAGTTTGGTCATTATTATCATTTAAAGTGTTTATATGACCTCTCTCTTAACCCAGTTAGTGTCCTTGATAGACATCTAGATCTCACCACCTAATGTTAATATTAAACAGGTAGTTTTAACATGAATTTGAGTTTGGCATTAACCTCATCATATATATTCAAAAAGCTGTTATCCCCAGAGAGAAAAGGGCATGGCAGAAGAGTGAAAATAATTATGCCAAAGGGAGAAAACCGATTAATGGGAATAAGAAAAAAAACAGTAGAAGCACAATGTTATATATGTTGCTAATTGATTATTTCAAGCAGGATCCCAAGGAATCTGGATAAAAGAACAAGGGAAAAAAGATAACCTAGATAAAGATTGATTGCTGAAGCTTGAAGGAAGTTTTAGGGTAAATGAAAGCATTTTTTCCCTGATAAGTAGATAGCAGACGTAATTCATTTTCCCAAATGTTTATATAAACTGATGAATGATAAATATAAAAACACCCTTTCAGGAGAGTATAAGACAACCCATAAAAGCCTGCAATAGAGTAGGCAGATAAGTAAAGGTGCTTAAGGTTTAAAGTAGTCAGGACACAGGGGCAGGAATTCTGGAAATGAGAGCCAGGTATAATGATCATATGATTTCAGATGCCAGAACACTGGACAGCTCCCTGGTAGCAAAGTCATTATTTAAAAGTTCCTTTTATTCCTAGAGCAGGAGGTCTGCCTATGTGGTGCTATTCCCAAGTAAAACTACCTAGAGTTTAAAGTTTCTTTGCTTTGTTATTACAGAATATGACTTTCTTAGGGAAAAGGCTCATTCTTATCTGCCCAGAATCCTTTTGTATCTATGTCAGATGGGTAGGACCATGTTTTCTGATGTAAGATGTTCTCAGAGGGTAATATGTTCCCAGAGTTTCTGTCAGTATCAGGGCCTGGGTCAGGGTAGTACAGGATTCCCTAGGGATAAGGAAGAATGTTCATATTTTCCTTGACATTTCCCAAACTCTGAGTTAGAGATCTCAGTTTAAACAACACTAACTTAATGCCCCCGCCACACTTAGCATCACACACACACACACACACAAATATATGTACATGTATTATAAATGTATATGTGTGTATGTATATTTGGGTATATGTTGTGTTACAAGTCAAATGAGGATCTGCTAAAAAATTATCCTTAAAAAGATTTGGAGAAGCAAATATTAAACATAGTTTTCTGAAACAACCAAAGGGTCAATCAATTTTAAAGAGGCCTAGAGGGTGGAGGGAAGAGAATAGAGAGCCCCTCTCAGATCTTCATTTAAAAAGTACACCCAGGATTCAGCTCCTCATTTCTTTTTATTTTTTAAAAATTTTTTTGGGGAGGGGCAATGAGGGTTAAGTGACTTGCCCAGGGTCACACAGCTAGTAAGTGTCAAGTGTCTGAGGCTGGATTTGAACTCAGGTCCTCCTGAATCCAAGGCCAGTGCTTTATCCACTGTGCCACCTAGTTGCCCCCAGCTCCTCATTTCTTCCCTATATTCACTCTTATGGACTCCATGATGACTCTAGGGTGGTTGCTCTTACCCCTTCCAGCTCCCCTTGACTTTTCAGCTTCTTTTTTTATGTGTCTCTTCCCAGTACATTGTGAGTTCCTTGAGGGTTAGGACTACCTTTTGCCTTTCACCATATACCCAACATTTAGCACAGTACCTGGTATGTAGCAGGCACTTAATAAATGTTTACCAACTATGATAGCTATAAATATCTCTATCTAAATATACCTGAAACAGAGGATTAAGCTCAGGGGAAACAAACTGTCTGCTTGCACTCAGAGTTCCATGAGTTTACTAAGGTTGGCCATGAGCAGTCAGCCTACTTTTTAAGCTTTCACTGACTTTCTCATGGCTGGATACTAAACAACAACAGCATTTTTGCTTCCCATGTCCCTATGCACAGTCTTTTTTTTTTTTTTTGTTAGCAGCAGTGGACAAATTGTAATATATGCAGATTATGATCTTGCCTCAAAGTTTTATGTAAAGTCAACTAATAATAAGTTAAATGATAAAAAATGATAAAGTTAATAATAAGTTAATAATAATAATAATAAATAATAAGTTAAATGATAAGTTAAAAAATACAAATGCTAAAAAGCCAGAAATAAGTAACCCTACTACTATAAGAAAATTTCCAGTCTTGATTTCTAAGTTTTTATTACAATATGTCTAAGGAGTTCATTTTTTCATATTCAAGATTTATATTTTTTGCATTTCTGAATCAAAATCCCCCAGTTATTAGTGTCTCCCCAACCATTTTTTGGGGGGTATATATTCTGCATTTATTCATCTGTGAACATGTTGACTCTACCCAATAGGATGTAAGCTCCTTGGGAACAAGAAGAGTCACATTTTTATATCTAACTCCCCATTGTCTAGTGCAATTCCTGGCCAATAGTGAATGCTTAAGAAAAACTTGTTAAATAACTGGTCAACTGATGTGGCAGGTGATCTCAGCCTTAAAAAATGAATAAAATGTCAACAGGCAGAAATTGACAAGAAGAAAGTGTAGACTGTGCTTAGGGAGCAAATATCACAGATCGACTACAGTGGAGAGGAGCTACAGAAGAGTACTATTGTATAAGGCTAATATAGATAATATATGTCACACACACACACACACACACATATATATATATATTAGACTTAGATTGTGGATAGTCATTTTAACTTGATGCAGTAGGCATTGGGCATCTTTTAAAGCCTTTTGTTCAGGGAAATGACGTGATGAAAACGCCACATTTAGGCAGAGAGCCTAAAGTCAGGGGGATTGGTTGCAATAATAAAAGTGAGAAGTAGCAAGGACTTAGATTAGGGAGTAGCTGTGAAAATAGCAAGGAATGTGAGAAATATTGCAAAGATAGAAACAAGCAAACTTGTTTGCTGACTAGATGTTAGAAGAAACAAAGAGGAAAATGTCAAAGATGACCATGACTTTGGAAACCTGATTAACTGGCAAAATGATACTGCTATTGACCCACATAGGAAAGTCAAAAAGACTATCAGGGTTAGAAGGAAATATGATACATTCTATTTTAGACATATTGGACTTAAGGTGTTGGTGAGACCTACAGATGAAAATGTCCAATAGATATAAAAATCTAGAGCTTAGGAAAAAGATATAAAGAAAGGCAAGGGATAAAGACTGAATCTTTTGAAAATACATAGGCAGTTCGGAATATGAAAATGGGAGACAAAGGAAGAGAAAACAGGAACATAGGGAAAACCAACAGCGTGTAGTAACAGAATTCAAAATGACAAAAGCTATGATGGGGAGGAGGCATTGATCAATAGTGTCAAATGCAGGGGGCGGCTAGGTGGCGCAGTGGATAGAGCACCGGCCCTGGATTCAGGAGTACCTGAGTTCAAATCCAGCCTCAGACACTTGACACTTACTAGCTGTGTGACCCTGGGCAAGTCACTTAACCCCCATTGCCCCGTGGGAAAAAAAAATAGTATCAAATGCTTAAATGGCATGTGTGTTACAACCAGGAGGCAAAACTATCTTAACTACATGGAAATACCTGGTTTTGGGGTTTAAGAAATAGAAGTCAGACTTATGCAGAAGCAAGGACTTAAAATACAAGTACTTGTTAGAAGTCTCAGAAATGTAACATGAATTCTTGAAATTGAATTTTTCTTCTCAGAAAAAAATGGTATGTTAGGGGTGGTGAATTTGTGGAACGGAAAGGTTTCCTGTGAAATGGTGCATGGAAAAATAGCATGCAGAATTTTATATATTGCTGCTGAAAACAATGTTGATTTTCTGAGATGTCTTCAGCTGACTTGACTATTATTTTGTTCATAAAGCTACAAAGCTCTAAAGGCATTAGGGGAAAATGGGCCTGTTTTGTCTTCTAACATGATCATGGGTGTTTGTATAAATAATGCATATGTCTCCGTACCTATAGTGACAGAATGGTATACATATAGCGAAACCCTGCCTTTCTCTTTTAATAAACTAGTCATATAGACACCTTAGACTATTATCCACTCTATGAAGTCATTCTATCAGTTATTCAAATAGAAAAATAGGAAAGTATCAAAAAGCTGAGCTTATTGCATGTATTTTTTTCAGTGTCTATGTTAAGCTGCCAATGAGCTTAACACTGGAAGATTATGAATATAGATTGCCGGGTTGTGACAGCAAACCAGAAACATGATGTAGAGACACAATTCAATTCTTTTCAGTGGTGCAAAGAGAAGAGTCATCTTTGTCTGGAAATGACTAATTATAAAGCCAGTATTATCCATTTTAATTTCTATTTAATGTTCACAACAAGGCACTGGTAGCATTCTGGGGCAGTGAGTATGGGGGTGGGGAACACCATAAGATGAAAATTTAGTGGGAAAATAATTTAGATATTTAAAGTTTGTATTTTGCTCTATGGCTTCTTGCTCATGAAAACTATATTTTCTAACAAATTGAAATCATTTCAAGGATATTTCTATATTGCTTTGCAGAAAAGGCCATTAACACGTATAGAAACACTACAAAATTGAAAACTCTGAGTGATGGCATGGCATGATGATGTTTCTTTAAATAATAGAATGTGTGGGGGCAGCTAGGTGGCACAGTGGATAAAGCATTGGTCCTGGATTCAGGAGGACCTGAGTTCAAATGTGGCCTCAGACACTTGACACTTACTAGCTGAGTGACCCTGGGCAAGTCACTTAACCCTCATTGCCCCACAAAAAAACAACAAAAAAAATAATAGAATGTGCTGATACAATATGTAGAATTACACACACAAGTGTGTGTCTGCATATCTGATGACAAGATGGAAGTAAAAATAGTAGTTCAAATAAGTTTTACTTCAATAGTGCTTTGACTATCACAACTTTCCATTGATCGATTTTCAATCCAGAACTTGGAATTTTGAATCTGAAAACCATTAGCACAATTCCAGATTGTCAATGTAAAAAAGACAAAAACAAAAAACAAACCAACCAACCCTTACTGTACTTTGTTTGCCTTCTGAATGCTGAATCTTATCTGCCTTTTGAATAGCAAGAAGTTTAAATAGCCTGAGGAATAAACATATTACTGTGGAAATGAAATAAACTGAATTTATTTACTGCCAGATTTACTCCACAAAAGGTAGGCCTGCCACTGCCACCAGTCAGTCAAATTGCCACAAGCGCCAGCAGCCAGAACACAAACTGAAGTCCATTACAATTCACATTTTCAAACCACGGAAAATCATGACCCCTCAACTATTTCTCATTACAGGCATTATTACGGTTAACATTTGTGTTTATGTAGTTTTCAAATGTGAGTTTAAGTGTTTTAGTAATAGAATCTCAGCAGCAAGAGAGGAAATCATCCAAGTTAACAACAACAGAAAAGACCTGAAACCAAAAACCACTGAGAAAAGACATGAATCTTTACTACTCGTGTGGACCCAATGACTTTAAATCAATAGACTATGGGGGCAGCTAGGTGGTGTAGTGGATAAAGCACCAACCCTGGATTCAGGAGTACCTGAGTTCAAATCTGGCCTCAGACACTTGACACCTACTAGCTGTGTGCCCCTGGGCAAGTCACTTAACTCCCATTGCCCCCCACACACACAAAAAAAGACTATGAACAGTGTCTAGTAATTCGTTTAGAAAGGATCATTCCTTCCCTTTTTAAAGTCAAGCATTGATAAAGCAGGCATAGCCAGAAGGACAGAGGAGATGGGGCAGGAAGGAATGGGCAGGTAGGCATTTGAACAGTTTACTTTCCACATGGCTGGATATCCTATTAGTCCTCGGGAGTCACTAGGCCCTCGTGCAGCAAGCATTTTTTGAGTAGTTACTACATGTGTATTGCTACTCTTGGCACACTGAAGCCCAAAAGAATTTGAATATAAGCCCCTTAGGGGAAAAGAATATTTTTTTTTCTGTCTTTGTTTCTTCAGTGTCTAGCTCAGTAGCTGGTACATGTTATCATTCAGTAATTTTTCAGTCCTGTCCAACTCTGTGACCCCTGTTTCTTTTGGCAAAGATGCTGGAGTGGTTTGCCATTTTCTTCTCCAGTTGATTTTACAGATGAGTAACTGAGGTAAAGGCATCTAGGTGATGCAGTTGATAGAGTGCTGGGCCTGTGGTTAGGAAAACTCTTTTTTCCTGAGTTCAAATATGGCTTACTAGCTGTGTGAAGCTGGACAAGACACTTCCCCCCATTTGCCTCGGTTCCCTCATCTGTAAAATGAGCTGGAGAAGGAGACAGCAAACTACTCCAGTATTTTTTCAAGAAAACCCCAAATGGGGTCACAAAGAGATGGACACAACTGAAATGACTGAACAACAACAACTCAAGCAAACAGGATTAAGTGACTTGCCCAGGGTCACACAACTAACTAGTAAGTGCCCTATGGCTGGATTTGAACTCATAAAGATGTCTTCCTGACTACACCACCTAGCTGCCTTAGCTGGAACATAAAAGGTACTTAATAAATGCTTGTTGTAAGCAAGATATCATTCAAAGTATCATATTCAATTTACCATATTTTTATTTTTAAAAAAGCTGTACATAATAGAGATTTGTGGTTTTGCCTAAGATGCTATTGTTATTTTCTACTTTGTATGAAGGAATGGTGTGGGGCTGGTATTAATCAAATTCAGAATAGAAAAAGGGAAATTTAAGAATCTGTTGTACTTCATTCCTGTCAGTAGCAGTGAGAAACCACAGGTGTAGAATATCACACGTAATTGTCAATTGAAGTCTTTTTGTAGTGTACGAGCCTAAAATTCTAGCTATGATGTCTAAAATCTAATGAGTGGTCGCCTTAAATTAAGAGCTTTAGCAAGAGTTTAGACTTTTTAGTATTTATTACAGTGCATCAGAAGTTAGTGAAGAGAAAGAGAGAGGTAAAAAGCAAACTTCATCTAACTATCTAAGAGAGCCCAGCATCTTTCCTCCTGCCAAGCTGAGGTCCCGAAACAAAAAGGCTTGCTCCTCCCAGAAGCCTCCTGTGAAACAGGAAACAGAGCTGTCCAAACACACAGCTCCAAGCTAATTGGTTAGTAGCATTGATTGAAAGGACCCACAGGGCGGGAAACATCACTTCCTGATGCTGATCTGACCTTCAAAACCCCAGAAAGGGTCACTTCCAGATGCTAAAGTCACATGGTCTCTTTTCAGGCCAGAGCTCACAATGTCCCTCCCAGCAGGGAGTGTCATTCCAATTCTCACAGAAGGTAAACTCTGTTTAACCATTTTTAGTTTGTTACAAGGGAGGTCTGGGGTGGGCAGTGGCTCTATCTCAGGAAAGGACTGAAGTGGTAAGAAGGCATCAATATATCCCTTAAAGAAATAAATACTTGCTTAATGAATAAATGTATCAGAAGAGAGAGGTAACCCTTGCCCTCGATAGGATTCGTCTAAATTTACTAATATTTCTCCCCAGTGGTCTAAGAATCACTCTTTTCTTCAATGGGACATTGGTCTGGCAGAAAATGAGAACATGGCACAGAGTAAAGTGATTCCTGTCATATTGGAGAAGGTAGGTTGCTAGCATCCTTCTGAGAATGTCATTCATGCTGATTACACCTCAGTGTAGACTGCATTTACAGTATCAATTTTGACAATTATTATTATAACCCTTTAAAATTATTATTTTGAACTTCACACAAATCAGCACCATTCCTTGGGGGCACAAAAGAGGCAAAAGGGATGACCTCTTGGGAGAAAGCACCAAATGCAATGTGATGGAGGATTGACCTAGAGATCAAAGATAAAAAGATCAAAGACTCATACTATCTGTCCATTCCTGAGAGTAGGGAAAGAGCACTGGATAAGTGCCCTCCTGCCTATTTTCTTCCACTGTCAGTTCTAATAAGCAGTAGAAAACTGGAAAAAGAAAAAGAAAAGCTGGGCCACGATCCAGGCATAAAGTGAACTCAAAATAATTATGACAGATTAGGAGATGTCATTACATGAACATTTTAATTACGTATCAAAACATTTCCTAAGTGCTGGGAAAACTGATCTTTGCTGGCAAAAAGAGGGATTCAGCATATATGTGAACCACTCATAGGCATTTATTACACCTTCAAATATGCCAAGGTTAGTATTGGTGATACCTACTGATAGCAGTTACATAAAGTGGGTCTACTAAATTGTTTTAGCCATTAAAGTACTGAGTAAATAAATGGACCAAATTCAAGTCAATGTGACTACATTTTAAAATTAAATTCTTTCATAATACCACCAAATTTCAAACTTAAGTGATTGAAAACTAAATTTACTACTACCTTTTTCCCTGTCCTTCGTTCCCCTTCTCTCTTCTTTTTCTCCCATTCTCAATTTTACACACACACACACACACACACACACACACACACACACACACACACACACACACTTTGACAAAGAGAGAAACTCCCTAGGAAAAAAAAACTTCAGAATTTTTATGCGAGTGAAATTTTTATCAAAGACAATGAAAATCACGTTGACATAAATAGCATGAAAGTGGGTTCCAATTAGGAGTAAAAGCAACACAATGCTAGCTAGCTTCCTTCCAACCAGATCTTCTCAAACAAGGATCTGTATAAACACCTTTATACAATGCTTTACACTCTTTCTCTTCCCTAAAGCAGTAAGACAGGGATGAATTTTTAATCACATCCCTCTTTTGTTTTTCACAATATTAAATTTAGGGAGTTTAAGTTCTAAAGACAATGACAAGATTTAGTTTCTCAAAGAAAAAAAAAGCTTCATTTCCTCATTATTATAAATGACATTTCATTATTATAATCTAGAGAACCATAGCCCAGAGATACTGACCTCTAAACGTTAAGTCTAACCTTATTTTTCATGTCTTTTAGCTTTATATGAGGCTGGATGATACTCATACATGAAAATTTCATATTGTTGGCCCTGCACTAAATAAATTATTAAAGAGATATGAATAGGAATGTAGGATTCAGAATTTTCAGCAATTCTTATCCTTTTATTTTACAGTATTGTTTTTCAAGAAGTCTACCTTACTGTAACTCATTACAACTTTTAAAATATTAAGGACAACCCTTATAAGGATTTTAAGAGTCCATTATTTACATGCATTTTAAAGAAAATTTTGTGGTAAGGGCATTATTCTTGAATAGGCTTCCTCAGGTTAAAAGAATGCATCCATGAATAGTGATTCTGATCCGTAAACATAAAGGTAGAAATATGTAATATGGATCAACATGAAAATTTACAAAAGAGAATACTGCCTGTGGCAATTTTTCAGATGGCTGAAGATGTTACTCAAATGAAAAAGGACTGATTTTTTTCAGTAAATTTTTTTTTTGTTTTTAAGTAAAACAAACAAAAAAAGATAATATTGACTCAGGAGACATAAAAACTTTGACCTCAAACTTCACAGATGACAGCTATCAATGGGATCCCAATGTGCTGAAGAGTAAGAAATATTTTCTTCCATTTCAACCAATATTTTATAATATAATCACTATAAATTTCCCAGTTAAAGTTCATAATTGAAAAGTTTATTAAAAATTCTCCCCAAAATATATGCAGAGACTATTCATTTGGAAGATCAGTTATGTAACATGGTAGTGTGGTCAGTTAGTATTATGAGGGAACTTCATTGGATGGAAATTGTTTACATGCATCCAGGATTGACAGAACTCTCAAGGATACAAAAGGTAAATGGAATAGGCCACTAAATATATTACCATTTAAAGATGAATGTTCCATTATGTTTTTATTTGCTTCTTTCCTATATTAATACCATCTTTATACATCTAGCTATGTATTTACATATCCATCCAATATCACATTAAACCATGCATACTGTACATGAGTGCTTTATAGATGCACATATTCACAGTCTATGTTTGTAAACAAACATTCTTTTCATTCCATACTTGCAGTAAGACACTTTGTTAAAATATTCAAGTCCTATCAGTCACTTAAAAAATATTTACAAAAAACAAAAAAAAGAAACCCACAACAAAAAACCATTTACTATGTGCCCAGCATTTTGCTGGGCTTTGGGGATACAAAGCAAAACAAAAGTAGTCCTCATGGGGTTCACATTTTAATGGGGAATCAACAGGTAAAAAACTTGTTATTGTTGTTGTTCAGTCATGTCCCACTCTTCATGAATGGCCCAACTAATAATATGTGACTATAATGTGATATTATGCAAAATGTAGAAAAAACATGAGGAGATTTGAACAAATATATGTATGTATATACATAAATATGATAATTGAAAAGAACAGGTCAGCTAGGTGGCGCAGTAGATAAGGCACCAGCCCTGGATTCAGGAGGACCTGAGTTCAAATCCAGCCTCAGACACTTGAAACTTACTGGCTGTGTGACCCTGGGCAAGTCACTTAACCCACATTGCCCTGCCCCAGCCCCCACAAAAGAAAAGAACACTAAAATAAAATTGAAAGCTGTGTTTCTGCAATGCACTATCTCAGATCTAGGGAAGATGAAATGCACCTCTCTTCTTCATTAAAGAATTGGAGGACTAAAGATACAGATATTCTCGTTGCATGTTCTGTCCATTTTGCTTAATTGTTGTTGCTTTTATTGATACAAGAGGGAAAGGGCAATGGAGGGGGACAGGTAAAGAGTATTTATATTTTAAAAGACTAGGATTTAAATTTTTTTAAAAGACATAAAAAACTTCAAAAATTAACACCAATCCAGAATAAAAATCCAGAATGAAAATATTGACAACCCATGAGGCAGTCTAATAAAAGATACATCAGTGAGCTTTCCAGGTACTATCGCTTTAACAAGTTACAGTCAATTTAGTTTCTTTTGAGATTAAAATAATCACTAAATAAAAAGGTAACCTGAACTAACCCTTACATTGAGAGATGGCACCTGGGACTCATTCAGAAAATTGTTCTGCAAGGAATAATTGCAAAGCTAATTCGTATTACAAGATGACCATAATTTCTCCTAGATGTAACATGGGACACACTTCATTTATTTTATATTAGTTATATAATTCAACCTTGTACTAAGAAATGTGAACCTTAAAAAATCATATTAACATAATAGTTTTTTTCAGTGAGATATAAAACTGCATTTTTTTTACTATAACCACAAAAATATGATTACAAGAATGGTAAGTACAAATAAAAACCTCGGGAATGACTAATTACTAGGAAAATTTTATAATATAGGATGAGAAAAGGTTTTAAGTTGTTAGTTAATTATTAAATAGTTTTCAAATGAGGGTAAGTTACTGAGGGCTAATTGTACTTCACTACTGTGCAATTTCTTATTTTCTGACTTATTGCTTTCAAATGTCAGGTTCAAGTTGGTACATAAATGATTAAAATTAGTTTAAAAGTTTTTTTCAGGAACTGGAAAAAATAGAAACTGGTTTTGCCTTTACATGCTTATGTTGAGAACTAGACACTTGTTCTATCTTAGTGACCAGCAGAGTGCTTAGGTAAGTAATAATTGTCAGTTGATTGACTGACTTATCTAGCCTCCCTTATTAGTTAGTGTACCTTGCCTTTCCTTCCCAATTACCATCTTCCTCTTCAAGCTTCAGTAATGAAATCAATAATACCATAGTTACTTGAAAAGGTGTATCCTTTGATTTCCTTTGGATCAAGTAAGAATTCCTGTGACTCCCCAGATATTCTCTTCTTTGGTTATGACTCCCACAAAAATGTTTTATCCCCCAATTAGAATGGAAGTTTTTTGATAACAGGGAATATCTCACTTTTTCATTTGTATCCCTAGTCCTTGGCATAGTGCCTGATACTTACTAAGTACTTAATAGATGCTTTTTCATTCATTCATTCATTTAATTCATACATACATACATATAATAAAACAAACAAATGAAAATCAACAAAGGCTGTCCCTTAGATTAAAAACTAATTTATGAATCCAAGTAGAGGGAAAGATTTCTTTCTCTCTCTTTCTATACTTTCAGTTTCTTCCCAGTGCAAATGAAGCTTAACAAAACGAGAATATAATGGGACACCTGTTCTTAGGAAACCTCGGGTATGCCAACAATTTTGTTCTGACAAGGAATAAAGCAAATCTGGAATCAGGATCAGCATGCCAAAGTTGAAATGGATACAAGGGTAAATATTAAAGAGATGTCAAAGCCCAATTGGGAAGTCATTGGCAAGGTAGGTAGAGAGCACCGTATGTCCTAGCTGTGAACTAATATCAAGTAAAGTGTCAAACATTTACTGATTTTGGCAAATGTCTCTTAATAGCCCAAACTGGTATTAAATACATCAGTGATCCAGCACCTTGACACTAATACCATGAGAAATGTGCTCATGATCATAACAACAATTATGGATACAGAACTAAAATGACATGTAATTAATATACTAACATATTCTATTTCTTAAATATTTTGCTAATACCTTAAATCCCTACAAAGGCAATTTTACTAAAACTAATATTCCCATCAGAGAAGGATTCCGATGGTATATGTGTTTGTATTTACTTATAACCTTAAAAGCAAATTCAACATATAGTCTCTAAATTTGATTATATTTTAATCTTTGTTCAGTCCAATTTTGCAACCTAATTTTATTGTTAAAAAGAGTATATTAAAATATTTATAGTAGCTCTCTTTGTGGTGGTTAAGAACTGGAGATCAAAGGGATGCCCATCAATTGGGGAATGGCTGTGGTATATGATTGTAATGGAATATTATTGTGCTATAAGAAATGACAAGCAGGATGATTTCAGAAAAACCTGGAAATATTTACATGAACTGATGTGTGGTGAAGTGAATAAGACCAAGAGAATGTCTTACACTGTAACAGAAATACAATTCGATGAAGAACTGTGAATGACTTAGCTATTCTCAGCAATACAAGGACCCAAGACAATCATAAAGAACTAACAATGGAGTATGCTATCAACCTCCAGAGACAGAACTGATATTGATTGAATACAGACAGAAGCATGACATTTCTCTCTCCCTCCCTCCCTCCCTCCCTCTCCCTCCCCCCATCTCCTTATGCAAAATGACTGTTATGAAAATGTTTTACATAATTGTACATGTGTAACCTATATCTGATTACTTACCATTGTAGGAAGGGGCCAAGGGAGGGAGGGAAGGATAGAATTTGGAACTCAAAATTTTAAATAAATTTTTTTTAATGAGGCAATTGGGGTTAAGTGACTTGCCCAGGGTCACACAGCTAGTAAGTGTTAAGTGTCTGAGGCCGGATTTGAACTCAGGTACTCTTGACTCCAGGGCCGGTGCTCTATCCACTGTGCCACCTAGCTGCCCCTAAATAAATTTTTAAAAAAGAGTTTATCATGACCATTAGTCACAAATCAAATGAAGTGAGTAATAAAGTAATGACTGTGTTTCAGAATCCTGGTCTAGGACCTTGCACTTCTAGTATGGCTAAACCTTCCTTGATGCAATCAACATGTCTCTCCACTATTAAGGGTAAATAAAATGATGACAAATCAAGCCCTACTTAAAATGCCCTAGGAGATCTCCCTATTTAAAGAACCCGGACAACCATCATCCCTAATCTCCCTAAAATCTCCATTTCTCCAAATGAAATATCTTCAGATTCTTCACTCGTTCCTCATATAATAGAGTTTTCAGACCCTTCACTATTTTGACTTTCCTTTAGGCCAGTGGTGTCAAACAAATTGAAACAGGAGTCTCTAAATTGTTCATAAGGATTCTTGCAGGCCACAAAGTGACTTAATTTTAAAATGAAATTTATTTGTTTATTGTATTTTTCTTTATTTTGTTAAATATTTTCCGATTAAATTATAATCTTGTTTGGGTGAACCTAGGAATACTGTGGGCCATATGACCCATAGGCTGGGTATTTGACCCCTCTGCCGTAGGCAAGTGTTCTTAACCTTTTTGGGGTCATAGACCCCTTTAGTCTTCTAGTGAATCATATGAATCCCTTCTCAGGATAATGTTTTTAAACACATAAAATAAAACATAAAGGATTACAAATGTATTAAAATACAGATATCAAAAGGATTTTAAAAACAAGTTTAGAAAATAACTTTGAAAGTCTTAGGAACTCAGATCAAAACAATGACCAAACACGATTCCAGAGGATTCATTATGAAACATACCTCCCACCTCCAAATAAAGAGATGAGTGACTAAGAGTTCAGATAGAGGGCAATAGGTGATCTATTTCTCAGGAAAATTAATATTATGCTATATTATTTAATATCCAGTATTACTCTGTATCCTATTCTATTCCCCATTTTGTCAAATCCCATTTTTTCAGCTTAGGTCAAAATGAAATTTCTCCCAGTCCAAACTAAAGGCACAGTTAAGGAATAAGATCACTCCTAGACTCCCAAGGCATTTGCTTGCTAACCAGTGTACAGCGGGACCCTCAATTCTGTTTACCCCATAAAGAGAGAAATGGCTTGGGCTAGGACCCTTCTTAGGGGATGGCTTTTTTGTCCTTGACCTTCTTCCTCAAAGGTAGGGTCGATTTGGTCAAAGTTAGGGTTGATTATTGTGTGTTGATCAACTGTAATTTATGACTTCTCAGCAATACAATGGTCCATGATAGTTCCAAAGGACTCATGATGGAAAATGCTCTCCACATCCCCCAAAAAGAACTATGGAATCTAGATGCAGATTGAACCATACTATTTCTACTTTTTTGTTTTTCTTTTTTGAGGGTTTTTTTTCCCCTTTTGTTCTGGTTCTTCTTTCACAGGATGATACACAGAAATATGTTTAGTGTTATTGAACACTTATAACCTATATCAGATTGCTTGCTGTTTTGGGGATGGGAGAGGAAGGGGAGGGAGGGAGAAAAATTTGGAATTAGAAATCTTATAAACACAAGTGTTGAAAACTATCTCTACATGTAACTAGAAAATAAAAATAATAAAATACAATAGGGGCAGCTAGGTGGTGCAGTGGATAGAGCACCAGCCCTGGAGTCAGGAGTACCTGAGTTCAAATCCGGCCTCAGACATTTAACACTTACTAGCTGTGTGACCCTGGGCAAGTCACTTAACCCCAATTGCCTCACTAAAAAAAAAAAAACACAAAACAATAAAAAGTTAGGGTTTATTTCCCTTAGAAAGGGAAGAATGGGGATAGTGATTGGGGTGGTTCTGTTTTCCTCGTTAAGACCACTAGAGAGGGAGCAGCTAGGTGGCAAAGTGGATAGTGCACCAGCCCTGGATTGAAGAGGACTCGAGTTCAAATCCGGGCTCAGACACTTGTCACTTACTAGCTGTGTGACCCTGGGCAAGTCAATTAACTCTCATTGCCCTGCCCTCCCCCCCCAAAAAAAGGAAAAAAAAATAATCATTTTTTAAAACCTGTGAATACATATATGAACATGGATAGAGGGATGATGGCATTTTGGTATCAACAGCTGCAGATAATCATAAAGCTTTTCTACTATCCAACCCTGCCACCACTTTGGGGGTCTCAATAAATATGTCTTTTCAATTCCATTCTAGTCACTGACTCACTAAAAGGGGTTCAGTTTGACCCATTTTATCAAGTTATATGACTTACTGTTAACACTGTTATCTTGCCTGGAAAACTTACCTCCATTTACCTTTGTTATATTTTTAAGCAAGGTATATCTTTTAAACAAGGCATATCTAACTCATATTCCAATAGTGAGTCCCATCTCAACATGTCTTTATGATATCTCTCAAAATCACATTTATTTTGTTTTGTCATCATTTTAAGTTTGCTAGATTATATTTATACTGTTATACAAATATTAGTGTCTGTGTATTATTTCTGTCCCTCTTGTCTATGAATTCATTCTGAGAATTATTAGACCCCACTTCCACTATTGTTCTGCAATCTAAATAACACACACATATAATTTTCCATATCATCTAATTTTATCAGAGGATTTCACTACCTACACCCAAAATTGTAGCTTAAAGCCCTCTTAATCAGATCAGGAAATTTCATGTCAAACTCATTCTTTGCTATCTTTACAAAATACATTCTTGGCCCTTGCCAGGAGTTCTGGTATCATAAAACGTGTTCTAGAAAAGCAAATCCTATTCTTTGATGCCATCCAAGTTGACAGTTGTTTACTTCCCATATCCTCCTTTCTTTGCCAATGTCATCTCCCCAACCTCCAAGTCACAGCTTCCAGAAGGGATATGGAAGTCCCCATGCATATGGAATGTGCCAAGAATTTCACTTCCCCTCCAGACTCTGCATATACCTTTTGGCATATCATTCATTCCTAATATCTTCTGGGTCTTCTCCAGGCACTGAATATTCACATTTAAAACTTATGTGCAGATGGATGGACAGATCAAGTGATAGCAGCAGGTCCTTAACAAATCTTACTCCAAGGAAAAAGTAGCCAGCACCCACTACAACAATTCAGCTTTGATAATGTAACTACTCCTAGGCCAGGAACTGCTACCAGTTAATGATTAGCACTAACAGACTCCTTTTGGTGCCAAGTACCCGTAGCTTCAAAAGCATACACTGGCACTGCTGCTGCCACTTCTGCCAATCACCCCAATAACAGAAGTGAACATAGTAGCACCATCATCAGGCTTAGATGAGCTCTTCTGCTGAGACAGCATGTCAGCTTGTGTTTTCTAGGGAGAACAAGTTAAGCACAATGCCAATAGTGGTGAATACAGTAGTCTCTTTCATCACTTATAAAGCCTAACTAGCCTCTGTAGGAGAAACAACTATAGCAGCGGACACTCCTCTACACTGGAACCTCTGAATTAGAGGTTCAAAGGGAAACCAAGGACACTAACCGCCTGTCAGCACCATAATGACAGCAATCAGTTAGTTAGGAGGCCAAAGAGCTTGATTTATTGTTTCATTGATTGTTTAGACTTATGAAAGTTATGAAGAAAACTTAATCATGTAGATTAAGATTAAAACTATGTTATAGGCATTTTTAAGAGATCTGCTTACTAAACATTTACTAGCACACCATTGTTCAAAGATCACAAGATCTTTACTTGGTCAATTCCTTTTCTACATAATCAGTTTTTCTCAGATCTTCTGTTTACCCTTGATTTGTCTCTCTCTACTCCTGAGTTGGATGTAGTTATCTTATTAATTCAGTCACTCTGTCAAAGAGGGCCAATGGAGAGGCTAGAAGAAGAAGAAGGATGTAGTATCTTCTCCCTTCAAGAGCTATTACCCCTCAGGATTCTGGAATTCTAAGCTCTAGAATCTAGAACCCCCTTTCAGTTGACTCATTGGCTCCAAGTAGTTTGCTGTTTTGTGCCAATTACAAGACATTTCCTTTAAGAAGTCTTTTCCTTGTGTATTTTAAAATTCTAAATGTGGGTTCCAATCTGTCCCCCCAGTTTTGGGCGGGGGAGGAAAACTGGCTAAAATCATTGATAAATTCACCAAGAGTTTAGGCTTTAAGGGTTTATTAAAAGATATAAGATAGGGGGAGCTAGGTGGCACAGTGGAGAGAGCACTGGCCCTGGAGTTAGGAGTACCTGAGTTCAAATCCGGCCTCAGACACTTAACACTTACTAGCTGTGTGACCCTGGGCAAGTCACTTAACCCCAATTGCCTCACTAAAAAAAAAAGATATAAGATAGTAAGGAGAGAGAAAGATTGAGATCAGATTCCTTATCACATGGAAATCCTAGCCTTCATCATCCTACCTAACCAAGGCAATGAATGAAAATACATTCCTTTATCAAATAACATTATGAAGGGGGAAAAAGTAAGTCATATTTGATTCATGTTAAAATTTTACTGGTTGACATGTCCAGCATGTTAAAGCTCACAATTCATGCCTCTTATAAGTATCTGGGCACTATGAGGTGAAGAGATTATTCTGATAAATAGAGAATTTATCTGCACAGTAGAAAGGAAGTTGATGGATATACTAATGCCTATCACATCTGGAGATCTGGATTCTAACACACGGATTAAGCCTCACATGTTAAAATCAATCTGATGGTCTCATCCTAATAGGCTCACAGCTTGCAGACATTTGTCCATTTCATGCAAAACACAAGACAATCTGTCACCACTGGCAGCCTCTGCTCTGGAGTCACCCAAGACTGGAATAGCAGATCCAAATAGGGGCAAGCTTGACAAAGCAAAGAAGGAAAAAGAGTGAAAATGCTTTCGATTCATCTTTCAAACTGAAGTTGAGCAGTCCTCAGAAAAGAAGGGCATTTGAATACGTGGCAACATATTGGGATAAAAAGAACCAGAGAATTTTGGTCTGAGGAGTTTTAAGGATTTTGAACAGAGCCAAAAGGTAGTTGATTGTCATGTTATGTCAGTATCAATGACAATATTGATAGTCTAGATGCTTCCTTTTATAGTTGAGGAAACTGAGGTCCAAAAAGGTGGAATGACTTGCCCAAGGAAATATATCTAATTAAGGACAGAACCACAATGAGAAAGGTCTCCTGTCATTCCAGTGGTTCCTTAGACATACCATGATGCTTCCAAAGGGTAATAATGTGCTTACTTCATGATCCTAGGCTCTAAAAACCTTGCAACAGAAAAAGTTGTGCTGGCTCCCTAAGAAGAAGATTTACTTTCTTGAAAAAAATTCAATTTCATATTTTTTAAAACTGTGTTCAATTTAAGCAACATTCAATCACAATACTTCTAATTTGATCATTAAAACAGCCTTACTAAATATTTCTTCATGACTAAGCTTTGCTAGTAAGATTTTTGGATGATGTGATATCACTTAAAATCTTAGCTTCTCATGTAATCTTTGTATAAGATTATAAATAGCTAGGGATTTTTAAAAATTTCCCATTGGGTACTTATTTTACTTTAATAAAACTGAAGTTTCTTCTCTCCAGTTTCCAATGAGCCTTTAATCATTAAATCAACTAGCTTTTTTCAGTCATCTTCCTTCTGACCTCTCTGTAGCAGGTGACGCTAAAATACTTTCTTTCTAGATAACCTCTTCTCTCTGAGTTATTGTTGCTTTGTTCTTTTTTGATTCTCCTCCCACCTTCCTGACTTCCCCTCAACCACCTTGGGTAGAGAATATTCCATGTCACTCCTAACAGTATGTGTGCCCCACATCTCTCCTGGCATAGCCTTTCCCCAATCCACCCACTATCTATTTTCTCTCACTTGATGACCTCATCAACTCCCATGGATTCATCTCTATGCAGATGACTCCAAGTGATAAATATATGTATCTCTTGGAATCATATGCATAGAGATTTTATACATACATAAACACACAGCCTTAGTTTCTCTTTTGGGCTGCAGTTCTAGATCACCAATAACCTCTTGTATATTTTGGACTGGACATATCAAAGGCATCTTAAACTCATTATGTCTGAAAATGAACTCACTATTTCCCCCCTAAAACATTTCACTTTTTCCAAATTTCCCCATTTCTGCAAATAGCACCACCATCCTTCTAATAACCTTCTAGGTTCATTGTTATCATCCCCTCCTCACTCTTATTTACTCCAAATATCCAACCACTTGTCAAATTTCATGTCTATCTACTTTGTTGGTTGTAATACCAGACTATCCATTTCCTACCATTGTTCCCTGGCAGTTTCCTATTCCTAGTATACTCACGCTACTCATCACTGCCTCTCAGAATTACGGTTTCCTAAAAAATTCAGTTCAGTCAAACACAAAGATTTCCTAGGTTCCCCCAGCCACTAGTACCTTCCCCCAACCCCAAAGGTTACCTTTACTTTGCATTCATCTGTAGTATTCCAGTCAACCTCTTCTCCCATTCAAATGTAATCTCCTTGAAGCACTTGTCTTTGTATTCCCCAGTGTCTACAATATGTCCTGTCACACAGTAGGAATGTAATAAATGTTTGTTGATTGAATTATTGATTGATTGGGGTAGGAAGGGTAGAGGAAGAACAATTCATTCAATGTCTTCCTTCCATTCTCTCTCTACCTCTGGCAGCCCTCAGGGATCTCTTATATTTTCTTGTTCTATAAGTATAGAAATGGTCCTGGGAGGCCACTTGCTTTAAAGCAATACCACAACTTGAATGGGATTTGGTATCTAATAATTATTTTATTTCCAAGTCAGCAGGAAAGATGTATGCTTTGTCTAAATGTAGTCAGAATCAAGCCCACATATCCCAAAGGTGCCCAAAGCAAACTATTCTTTCTAAAGTAAATCTGAAGGAATACTTAACAATTTCTCCATTCCATGAAAAAAACCCACAGCTTTACCAGTATTGTAAGGAAAGATTTTCAAAAGACAAGTGCATAATGGGCAACACTAAACTCATGATATTGAATTGTATCAAAAAAGTTTTAGATGGCAAAGTGTAATGGAGTCAGATTAAGACCCTCAAAGATCCACAATACGGCAATTATTTAGAGAAAAGAAGAGCATAGGGAAAGTATCAGTATAAATCTGGGCTTCTTAACTATTTTTCTGTGCCATGGACAGTTTAGGCAGTCTGGTGAAACCTATGGACCCCTTTTCAGAACAATGTTTGAACATGCACCAAAAATGCATAAGAACACAAGGAAAACTAACTAATTTGAATGAAGATAACTTTTCTCATTCAATTTCACAGACCCCATCCCTACCCAGAAGGTAGCTGTCTTATATCCATCAAGTCTTCTCTTTTCCAGGTTAAATATTCTCTCCTCACCCTGCACCCTATTTATCCAAATTATCCACAAGAACAACATGGAAAAATCCGACTTATTTTGCTAAAATCTAGGTAAAGTATATCAACAACATTCCCTTGATCTGGTAGTTTTTTATCGGTCAATATAATCTTTGAAAACTGTTTAGTGGAGGGCCCTGGAGATGTATCCTTTGCCCTGTACCATTTAACATTTTTATCAGTGACTTGGAAAAAAGCATTATTGACACATTCATCAAATTTGCAATTGACTCAAAAGTAGGAAAGATACATAATGCATTGGATGACAGATTGAATTCTAAAAGGTCTTGATAGGCTAAACTGTTGGTTTAATAAGATGAATTTTAAAGGGGATAAAGTATTAAAAGGATCTAAAAGTCAACTTCAAAGTACATGAGGAGAGGGGATGGGTTGACATCACCTTTGTGTGAAAAAGATGTAGAGGTTTTAAAGGACTGCAGACTCACCAGAATATGATATGGCAGCCCACAACTCCATTGGGATTTTCGACAGTATTAAAGGGGGCTTAATGCCCAGGACAAGGGTGGTGATGTTGTTCTACTCTTTCCTGCTCATAGCATATGTGGAATGTTGTGTTCAGTTCTGGGAACCACATTTTAGAAAGCTTTAACAAGCTTGAGAATGGCTGCAGGAAAGCAATCAGAATGGTGAAGATCCAATATCTTGACATTCCTAGGGCCCTCCACTAAACAGTTTTCACAGATGATATTGATCAATAAAAAAACACCCTTTGGATGTAACTATTCAACCAGTCCTGAATCCATATAATTCTACTACTGTCTAGCCCATATTTATCCAAATTATCCACAAGAACAACGTGGAAAAATTCAACTGTTATTTTGCTAAAATCTAGGTAAAGTATATCAACAACATCCCCTTGATCTGGTAGTCTAATAACTATAAAAATGATAGTCTTGCATAACCAGTTTTTGATGAATCTATGGTGGCTCTTCATGATTATTACTTTCTTCTCCAGATGTTCACTAAGCATCATTTATATAATACATATTCTAGAATTATTAATTTCTAGAGCCTTCAAGAGTCTATGACATCTTACATATATACTCTATTTTTTTTTGTTTGTTTTTGAGAGGCAGTGGGGATTAAGTGACTTGCCCAGGGTCACACAGCTAGTAAGTGTTAAGTTTCTGAGGCCAGCTTTGAACTCAGGTCCTCCTGAATCCAGGGCCAATGCTTTATCCACTGCACCACTTAGCTGCCCCCATATATACTCTAAAAAGACAGCAGGCAGCTCTATTGTTAATTAACAATAGTTAACAAATAAAATTAAGAAACCAAAAGCAGAGACTTCACAATACTCATCTCCCTTTCCATGATCTCATCCATGATGGCTCCTAGGGATCTATTTCATCATCTCTTGGAGTTTAAGCAATTGCTTCTTACTCTAAAAATATAATCCACACACACACACTCCTTCATTTCACTCTAATTGTTCAATTGTTCTTCCTTTCCTCTTGTGTCCCATTTTTTATCCTTCTAATAGAAACCAAGGTTTCCTGGCTCTTTAGATTCCTTTCTTTGTTTTTACTTTAAATCACTTCCACTCTTTTAAACCAATTCCATTCTAGTCTAGCTCCTAGTGGAAATATGAATCTCTTCTACAACAAATAGTCATCTAACAGCCAAACAAATATCAGTAGTAGTCGAGAATTCACCATCACCTCAGATAGCCTTTCTCTTCTAAGACAGTTCCAACTAGGAATAAATTCTTCCTCACACTGAATCAAAACTCTGTCTCTCTGTAACTTCTACCCATTGGTCATATTGTTTGTCTTTTGGAGTGATAAAAAAAGTCTGACCTGTATTTTTGACAGTCTTTTAGATGAATCTCATCTAATCATGTCATCTTCTGGTAGTTTTTAAGAGTGCTGGCAGGTTGGCTTTGCTAACAGAAAAGAATATCAGTAATCAGAGCCACATTTCTGAGGTGGAAGTCGGGGAGACTAAAGCCAGTGCTCTTTGCACTGTGCCATGCTGCACACCACCTACAGCTACCTCAAGTAGAATTCCAGTGTACCTGGTGTTTCAGGATCTTTTGAAACCCAGGGTAGTGATGCTGCATTGTGTTAGTGTAATGGGAATTGCACAGACCATATGCCTAATTTCTGTTCTATCCATAAAAAAGTATTTCTCTCCAAAACTGTTCTCTGCCTACTTCTGTCAAACCACAGGTGGGTGATTAGCCCATCTTGCTCACTGGTCAAAAATGAGATAGCCTCATTGTCTCGAAGTGTGAATCCCTTGTAGACTTTAATCACCAACATGTGTTTCTCAGGAAATAGGACCACTGTCATAGTAACATAAGGCTCTTTCACTATCTTGGTTTGCACAAAGTTCTGGAAGCTATGCAGGAGGAAAGACTATATATAGTAATAAAAGAAAAGAGAAAACAGGAATAAGAAACTAATGCCCCTTCAGCTTAATTTACCCCTGTTTTAGATGGTTATATTTTGGAGCAGGCGAAAAGCTAAGGCTAAGAATCTGGAGCAGCTTGCTGGGTGAGAGTTATTTATAGTTCTGGTCTTCTCCTGATACCTCTAATTCCTTCCTTTAATTGCTTTTGCTTTCAGAGTGGACAAGAAAATTTCTTTATACCTTTTTTACATGCTAATTTACTCAGAACAACAGGAAGTGAGCCAGTAGGTTCAAAGATGAATAGATCAGTAAATTGGAGGAGCAAGGATGGAGAAGCCCTTGTGCCATAGAGGCATACCCAGTAAAATAAACTGAATACATGAAAAATGTGTTAATAAAAACAGATAAATCATTTTGTGAAAGGATTCTTAATTTTTAAAAAGCTGACCATAAAGTCCCATTAAATGTCCAATTCTCCTCATGTATTTTAAATATGATTTGACTTACATAAACTTTCCAGTATATCCATTGTGTAAAGTTATGTATACCCTATATTACCTATGTCTTTAGCTATCATTCCTTAAACAAGGAATCTAAAATCAAAGTATCACAGCTTTTATGTATCTAAATTACTCAGAATCACTGGATTAATTTAATACTTCGCGGGTTGATACTAAATAAAAACAATTTGTTGGTGATAATGCTGTTCTTCTAAATTATATACAATGAACTCTATGTATCCTATAAACTGACACTTGTTACAGTGTGGATATTGTCAGTGGCTATTCCTATCTAGTTCAAAAGATGCTCTTTAACTTAGCCAAATTTATCAAACAAGCAGTCAGTTAAGTATATGGGAGGTAATGATGTCAGGCCATTTATCCTATTTTCAACTCGAATGATTAAGGCAAAATGAAAAAAGTGACATTATTACCCAATTAACTCAATAAAGGAACTTTATTAAATGTTAAATGTTAATTCACAAAAAATCAATTGTATTTTTGCTCAGTAAGAAGCTTTTTTTTGCAATTTAATCATCTGGATGATTGCTTAAAATTTTCACTTTATTTTGTGTCTAAATAAGAAGTGTCAGGTTGATGTTGCTTTAACAGAATAACTCATTTCCTCACTTCAATGTGGCATGTTTGCTGGAAATTTTCAAGTTTACATTTTTATTATCACACAAGGACAACTAAAGTGACATTCTTGAGGCTTTTTCTAATCATTCCCTTAGCTGTTAATGCATTTTCGCTTATTTTTTTAAATTTAATTTTATTCTATTTATTTTTTTTTTGTGGGGCAATGAGGGTTAAGTGACTTGCCCAGGGTCACGCAGCTAGTAAGTGTCTGAGGCCCTATTTGAACTCAGGTCCTCCAGAATGCAAGGCTGGTGCTTTATCCACAGCACCACCTAGCTGCCCCTCCCCCCCCATGCATTTTGCTTCTTAAAATTACTTTGCTTGCTTTGTGTATACTTTGTATTTACTTCCTTGTGGACATATTTTGCTCTCCTTGGAGAATGTAAGCACCCTGAGAACAGGAACTATCCCAATTTTCTCTTTTTCCTTGGTATCTAGCACAGTGCCTTTAACATGGCACCTTTTTAAGTGTATCTGTAATCACATTGATTTAGAAAGTCCCTCCAAAGTGCCCATCCTGTGCAACTCTGGTCAATGTTTTCCCATAAGTTCAACATAGAAGGTTCATCCTACATGCTGGAGGCCTTCCTTGACTTCTCTTTACATTGAAAGAATGCCAGTGGAGCACTTTAGCTGTCAACCTTTCATTCCTTGACCAGGACATCTTCTCTTCCTATCATACAATTCCTTGATGACAGCTTTTATTCTTGTTTTTCAGAGTTCCTTTTGTTTATGTAATGCAGCTTGTTCACACCCACCCTGAGCCTTTCCAGTGCCCCCATATGACATTCATTTTCAAGTCAGCACAATGTCATCTGCAAACAGGAGTGTTTGCAGTATCTCAACATCCACAAAGGATCCTTCTCTAACTTGGATTCTTCCCTGGATCTCTTCCATCACAGTGTCAAACTCTTGGCATGCACACATTTCCTTGTTTTATGCTTCAACTGATGTTTATTTTTAGAGGGTCACTGAACAGTGATTTCTGTTGTTTTATCTTTCAAGGAATCTTGAATGATTTTGATGCTTGTGTGGGACATACCTTGCTGTAAAAGAGCCTACAGAGTCATGTTTTACCCTATGGGATCTAATGTATTTTTAGATATAATTATACAATTAACACATAGTAATCTGAGTGGAATCTTTTTTGTTCATTTGTTTCAGTGGGGTCAGACTCTTTGTGACCCCATTTGCGGTTTTCTTAGCAAAGGTATTGGAATAGCTTGTCATTTCCTTCTTCAACTCATTTTACAGATGAGGAACTGAGGCAAACAGGGTTAAGTGACTTGCCCAAAGTCACACAGCTAGTAAGTGTCTTTGGCCAGATTTGAACTCAGGAGGATGAGTCTTCCTAACTTCAGGCTGGGCACTCTATCCACTGTGCTACTTAGCTGCCCAGAGTGGAATCTTTTGTTGTCTACATTTATCAGTCAACTGTGAAATGCTAATGATGTTGTCTGTTATTAAATGCCACTTAAAAGAACTTGTGTTCCCTTCTAATAACCTCATCGAGTATGCTCTCAATTAATGTATTCATTACTCATAAAAAGTTTTGTACATACAGAAGAATAGACAGAGAAATCCGTGATGTTCTCTCTGATTCCTTTTCTTGGGACTAATAAGGTATGAAAATTTTCTCAAGTCTTTGGTACCTTTCCTTACTTCAGGTACATTTTATATCAATTCCTCACCTTCCTCAAAATGGTTTCATATCAATCATGGATCTCCTCTCTATATATTTAGATCAATGCAGTAGCTTTTTTCATCTTTCTTTGTTCTCTCCTACAAACACAACCAGAACCGTTATGTTAAGATCCAAGTGTGATGTTTCCACAATCATTGGTGGGGAAAAATTATGTTATAATTATCCTTCCAGATCTTTTAGATTTTTCTTCTGAATGCAACTGTTCCCTCTTCATTTTAGTCTTTAAATGCACTTTGGATGGCTTTACTTATCTGGATGCCTTGCCAAGCTTCCTTTAAACTGATCTTATGCTTTACTGCTTCTCTCTGTTTTATGAGGCAATACTGCTCAAAATCACCCATAATCCATCTTCATAAGATTTTTACAAATGAGTTTGTATTCTCACTATGGTGGTGCCTTTGGCAGCCATCTCTCTCCATTTGGCAGGTAAATCTGGTGTTTCCTGATGAGAGCAATTTCCATGCTCCTTTAGTTCTCTTAACAATATATATATATATATATATATATATATATATATATATATATATATATATATATATATATATATATATATATATATATTGGTTTAAATTCTGCATGAAATCATTACTACTGAAGTCACCTTCATTAGTAATTTAGTAATAGTAAAGATCAAAAAATAATAATGAGAAAAAGCTATAATATACAACCAACACAATTAGTGGATTATTGTAAAAAGTAAACTGATGAGAAAAACGAGCAATAGAAATGGTATTGTACATAATAGTTGCTTAATGTCTGTTCAATTACAATTTATGTTTGGCAAAATTATAAATAAATTCTAAAATTAAAAAAATATATATATTTGTTAATACAAAATCCCCATCAAAGAGAAAGGATTCATAAGTAAGTAGATTCAGTAGCCACCTACCTAGTTTGACTCCAAGGGCCCTGGAAACACTCCTTGGAGAAATATGACATTAAGCATTCTGAGTCATTTAAACCTTAATTTATTGGTTTCATTACTCATATCAGGTTTCAATAGGGTGGAAAGAACATTTGGGCATGGGACAATTGAGGGGTTCAGAGAAGAGAAGCAGATATAGAATGCAGATAAACTGCACTTCATGAATCTGCTTGAGGTTAGTTTTGGTAATCAGCAACAATAACACTAGGCTTTAGAATTTAATTATCAGTTGAAATTTGATTATTAGAACCTATTCCTTTATTATATTTTTGACATCAATCAGTACTTATTGCCTGGATAATAATAACTCAATAATCAATTATGGATTGTAAGTTACAGGTGAAAACAGAGCAAAAACAGTCTATTAAGAAAACTAATAGGTTTCTTTGACTTTTTAATCCTGTCATCTTTACTTTTTTAAATGAATGGAATGTGTTGGGAGTTATTTGTGTGAAGAATATCTGGAAATGAAACTATTCATATTACCATGAAGTTATTATTACTTTGTTAATCCAGTGAAAACTTAACCTCAGCTATTTCCTTTAAGGATAATAATGGTTTGAAGAAATGTCTAACAGCTGTTGTCAGCCTTCCTTTAATTATTCATTCTGTACTGTAGTTTATGAAACAATGAACCAAAAACCATGAGAAGTTCAAAGATTGATTAACCTACAATAAAAAGAATCCTATTTTAAATGAGGCCTGGAAATAAAAGGTAAGTGAATGGCAATACGGTAGTCACAGACACAGAGAGATAAAGAGCCCAGTTAAATTATATCCAATCAAGGCAAAATATAGATATGAAACATTCATGAGCTATTCTAAAATATTATGAATTAATCAGTGCCTGCTCATTTAAATGTTTAATATTTAATAGGAGTGCTTCCACAGTCCCCTAGAATTATGAAACTTTACAATGTCTCTAACCAAATTAATAACAATAGAGCTGATGACAGATAATAGCTAAGAATTGTAGTTATTGAATCTGTGGTGACCTATACTTTGCAGGGAACCGTGATTGTAGTGCATTAGAGTGCTGATGAAAATTCTCAACACCTACTTAACTCAGATGCCAAATGTATAACAGCATCAACCACCATCATATTAAGCAAAAGTAAGTATTTGCAGTGTGTGAGTCTTTCCTTCATGATGGATTACTTATGCAGGCTTACTCAAAACCAGGCTTTCACAAAATCTCCTAGACAAATGGAAGTGGTATGCTAAAGGCATTTTGTACATCACAGCATATTAGTGCTTGCATGTTAGCATAGGAAATCTTCAAAACACCAGCTGTGGAAACAGAATAATATCCCTGTCAACCAATTAATTCATTGAAAATCATTGCAGACTTTTTAAAAAAGCGATGTTGGCACTTAAAAATATAATAATAGCAATAATGTTTCATTCTTATATAGACTCTATTATCATAAGAATATCAAGGAAATTAACGATAATTCATTATTTCTTGTGAAATGTGAAATTAATTTACCTCCATCAAAAAAGTAAACATTTTTGTATGAAAACTAAAATAATAATATGATATAAATTCAATATTGTACTTTCTAATAGAAATATCCCAAACAAAAAAAAAAGGAAATGCTATTTTCTCGGTGCAACTGTAGTTTGAATATGGTGTGCATAAATTATTGATGTGTGCCATTATTGTATACTTCACATTGTTAAATTTTATTCACTATACAGTCCGTGTAACATGGCTGACTTATGGTTACTGTAGACTCCATTGTTTTGAAATTTCAGACTTCTCTATGTGACAATATGTTAAAGTAGCTTTATTTTTCCAGATACAATGTAGAATTTCCTGTCTACATACAGCACATATACAACCTAAATAACACATAAAAATTTATTCCCACCAGGTGAATAACTAGAGCTCAGGATTTTAATATAATATAGATACACACTATTCACTAACACCTTATTCTGTTCCCTATCACAGAATGGAGATGCCTTTAAATACTTAAAGACTATGCCAATATATGACCTAGTGAATCTTCTCAAGGTGAAAAGATGTTTCACATGGGCTGAAAGACTAAACTGCAGGACCAGCCAATTTAATTCCAAAAGGGTTTGTCCCAGAAAGTTGATCACCAGGTGGTTCCATCAATCTATGACTTAGGCAGAGGTGTCAAACATATGGCCTGCAGGCTGGACAAAGCCCATGACACTCCCAGGTATATTCCAAGCCAGATCAAAAAAGCAATTCCTATAAGATTTTAATGCATTTGCCTATTAATAAAAAGAAATATGTAATTATATGTGGTTTTTAAGTCAATATGTGGCCTACAGAGATCCTTATGTATGGTTTAGTTGTCTCTATTTCTATTTGAATTTGAAACTATTGTACTAAGACACTGAGAGACTGAAAACTACATAGAAATCACAGGCTTTTTAAAGTATATATATATATACACACACAGAGGACGATATAAATATATTTTAATTGATCAGCAATTACTCATTAGGTGTCCACTATGTTTCTAGTGTGGTAAAAATTATTTGTGGTAAAGATATATATCGGAAGTTTTAGCTGAATCATTTGAGAGATTGCGCATGATACTGAAGCGGCTTTTGAAGGACCTCTTTTTTGGGGGAGGAGAATGTGAGGAACTTCCTGTATGCGGACTTAAAAGTGAGGGGAAGAATGGAAGTTGGCATTCTCTGGCTGCTAAACTTAGCCGTGGCAGTGCACGAGGGTGAGAAGAGTTGAGAAACACGTGGTTGCTGTTCGGCTGTGGGTGTGATGGTTCTCGGCCTCGTGGGCAGTTTGCGATTCGGTGAGTTTTATAAAGGAAAATAGACTAAGTTTAGATCTAAGGTCATTCATCTGTATTTCTACTTCCCTATTTCCCTAATTGGTATCACCTTTTGTTGTCTAATTAATTCCCAAGCAATAAAAACTAATTCCTCACAGATTAAAGCTCAGAGGCTTCTTTTTCTTAGTGGTCTAGGAGATATATATATATATATATATATATAAAAGGGAAAAGTTAAAAGGGGGAGTTTAATGCTCCGTATGTTCAATTTTGAATCTCACACTAGCCTTGGTCATATGGTTTTGATCACCATGCTATTAATTATATCATGGAATGAAAATATTATAGATAACTAGCATATATTAAAATTTTAAGTATACAATATAAAACTTTACACAGAAGTGACACTTATTCTTAAATGATAATTATTGTGATTAGAACCATATTTTAGATGTTTTAGGAGAACTTAATGAAATCCTGCAAATAATTCTAATAAAATGAAGAAAATTCCTTACAAAATCAATGATTCTCCTTTCCTTCCTAATTTCCCTCAATAGGGACAGAGGTACACAGAAAAAAATACAACATGGCATATTTTCTGCCTTCACGGAAGCTTATGACCTAATAAAAGGGGATTGGAATTAGTTGGATTGAACTGAATCATTGTTGCCATCATAATCTACCCTCTAGGCTTCCATACCTAGCTTGCAATCTTTTCTCTACCCCTCCCACCCTGGCCATCATATACAAGAACCTCAATATTCATACTTACTATCCTTCTTATTAATTATCCATTTCAAGTCCCTCAGTTTGGATAACTGTTTTTTTTTTTACCATACTGACTTCCATTCCCACATTCCCAGCTAGCTTTTAGACACTTCAAATTCAAATTCAGCATGGCCAAATAGAATTCATGATCTTTCCCTCCTCCAATCCCTTCTCTTTTCTAAACTCCCTTATTGTTGTATAAGGGACCAATATTCTCCCAATACCCAGGCTCACAACTTGGATTATCATCTTCAACATTTCACTTGCACTCACTCCATATATCTAAGTCTGTTGCTAAGTCTTGCTTTTTCTATTTCCCCAAATCTTTCATATGTGTATCTTCTCCAACAGCACAGATACTACTCTAGTGTAGGCTATTATCACCTCACATCCAGATTTGTATAGCCTTCCGGCTTGTTTTCCTTCCTCAAGTATTTCACCATTTGGGAAAATGATTTTCCTAAAGCACAGGTCTGACCATATCGCACCTCCCTATTCAATAAACTCCAGCAACTTTCCATTACTTCCAGGATCAAACATAAAATCAAGTTTGCCTTTTAAATCCCTTCACAACTTTGCTTGTTTCTATCTTTCCATTATTCTTACACTTAATTCCCTCTCTTAACCTTATGATCTAGCAACACCAAAATGCAGGTCTGACCACCCCATCCCCCTACTCAAACTCCAGTGACTGGCTGTCACATCACATACCAAATATAAAATCCTTTTTGTTACTCAAAGCATTTACAATGTATCTCTTCCTACCTTTCCAATGTTCTTACACTTTACTCTTTTCCACATAGTCTGTGACCCAGAAACCTTGGCTTCCTTGCTGTTCCTTGAAAAAGTTATTCCATCTCCCAACATCAAAAGTTTTTGCTGGCTGTCCCTCATGCCCTGAAAGCCCCCCCCCCCTTCTCATCGCTATCTCCCGGCTTCTCTAGTTAAAGGAAAATCTGCACTAACATTCTATCTTCTACCAGAAGTTTTTCCTAGAGTCACTTAATTTTAGTGCTTTCCATCTGTTTATTATTTCCAAAACATTGTGTATGTACCCTGTTTGTATGTAGTAGTTTGCCTATTTTATTCCCCATGTGACTTCCTAGAGAGGAAGAAATGTCTCTTGTCTTTCTTTGAATTCCTCATACACAGTACAATGTTTGGAACACTTGCTGTTGCTCTTCAGTATTTCAGTTGTTTCTGACTCTTTGTGACCCCATGGACTATAGAATGCCATGTCCTTCTATCCTCCACTATATCCCAAAGTCTGTCCAAGCTCATGTTCATTGTTCCCATGACACTATCTCTTTCATACTCTGCCGTCCTCTTCTTATTTTGCCTTCAATCTTTCCTAGCAGTCTTTTCCCATGAGTCCTGTATTCTTATTATGTGGCTAAAGTATTTAAGCTTCAGTTTCAGTATTTGTCCTTCCAATGAATAGTCACAGTTAATCTCTTTAAGTATTGATTGATTTGATCTCCTTGCTGTCCAAGGAACTCTCAGAAGTCTTCTTTAGCAGCACGATTTGAAAGCATTAATTCTGTAGCACTCAGATTTCCTTAAAATCCAACTCTCTCAGCCATACATTACTACTGGAATGGGATGGGAAAACCATCCCTTTGACTATGTGGACCTTTGTTGGAAAGGTGATGTCTCTGCTTTTTATTGTGCTCTCTAGATTTGCCATAGTTTTCCTTCCAAGGAGCATCTTTTGATTTCATGGCTGCAGTCACCATCTGCAGTGATCTTTGAGCCCAAGAATATAAAATCTGACACTACTTCCATTTCTTTTCCCTCTATTTTGCCAGAAAGTAATGGGACCAGATGCCATGATCTTAGTTTTTTATGTTAAACTTGAAGGCAGTTTTCTCACTCTCTTTCGCCTTCATCAAGAGGCTTCTTGATTCTTCACTTTCTGCCATCAGAGTGGTACCATCTGCGTATCTGAGATTGTTGATATTTCTTAATTCTGGCTTCAGATAATTTAAATAAATAAGCTGACAATATATAGTATTGTCATACTCCTTTCCCAATCTTGATCCAATGAGTTCAATATTTGGTTCTATTAGTTGCTTCTTAACCTACATAAAAGTTCCTCAGGAGACAAGTAAGACGATGGTTTTGAGGACTTGCCACAATTTGTTGTGACCCGCACAAAGGCATTAGTGTAATCAAAGAAGCAAAAGGATGTTTATTGGCTTACTGACTCACTTTCCAGCCTTCTTATGCTTTACTCCATCTTTCCCCCACATACTCTATGATACACTGACACTGTCCTTGCACATGACACTATTTCCAGGCTGCAGGTATTTTCACTCTCTCTTCCCATGCTTGGAAAGTTCTCCCTCCCCATCTCTCATTCCTGACTTCACTGGTTTCCTTCAAGTTTCTGCTAAAAACCCATCTTCTTAAAGAAACTTTTCCCTACATTTTTTTCAAAATTGCATCCAATTTAACCTGGCTAGGTGGCACAATGGATAGAGCACTGGTCCTGGAGTCAGGAAGACTGCTCAAATCTGGCCTCAGATATTTACTAACTGTGTGACCTTGAGCAAGTCACAACCCTGTATGCTTCAGTTTTCTCATCTATAAAATGTGCTGGAGAAGGAAGGGACAAACTGCTCCAGTAATTTGAACAAGAAAACCCTAATTGGGGTCAAGAAGAGTAAGACATGACTGAAAAATGACTGAACAAATAAATTATTTGTAAATAGTTATTTGCATATCATATCTACCATTAGATTATAAACTCCTTAAGGACAGGGACTGTTTTTGTCTTTCTTTGTATCCCCAGAACTTAGCATAATTTCTAGAAATTACTGAGTGCTTAATAAATGTTTGTTGACTGTATATAACATGTATATTATAATCAAACTACATGCTACTGTGTATGCATATACATATAAGATAGATATTACATGTTTCAGACAATTTTATTTTCTCTTTTGTAGTTAAATTTATGTTAATTGTGTTTAAATGGGTTTCTATGATGTTATAGAAATCTGTTACTTATAAAGTATTAAGAAGTCTTGGTATGGAAGAACATGTTCTTAATAATAAATTAATCTGGGGGCAACTAGGTGGCGCAGTGGATAAAACACCGGCCCTGGATTCAGGAGTACCTGAGTTCAAATCCGGCCTCAGACACTTGACACTTACTAGCTGTGTGACCCTGGGCAAGTCACTTAACCCCCATTGCCCTGCAAAAAAAAAATTAATCCAAAATGAATTTTCTTGTTTCTAAAATCAGTTTTTTCAAGTTTAGATATGTTGAATAGTACCTGATTATCTTATACAGGTTTTTTTTTTGTTTTGGTTTGTTTTGGTTTTTTTGGTGAGGTAATTGGGGCTAAGTGACTTTTCCAGGGTCACACAGCTAGTAAGTGTCAAGCATCTGAGACCGGATTTGAACTCAGGTACTCCTGAATCCAGGACCAGTGCTGTATCCACTGCGCCACTTAACTGCCCATCTTATACAGTTTTAAAAGATGTTTTCCAGAATTATCTTATTAGGGTATGTATTAAAATTGTTCTGGTCACAAAGTTTCATAAAAAGTTTAAAAATAAGTAGCTCTCTTCTCTTCATTCCATTGTCCCCATCCCCCTGTCCCCCTGTCCCCCTGTCCCCTCCCCCAGTCTTGGCAATCAGTTGACAACCTGAAATACCTTCTCTTACATCTCCCCAAAGAGGGCTTTGAATTGAATATTTAATAAATGAAAAAAGAAATTTAAAAATCCATCTCCTGAAAGTGTGCTTTTAATGTTATGTGTATCTAAAAATGAAGATTTGGTGATTAAAACTCTTCCTCCACTAAATACAGAGACATGGCTATCTATTCCTCTTTCTACTTCTACTTCAGGGGTTATTGAAATATTACTCAAAATATGAATGTAAATAATTTTGGAAAGAAAAATGGTAGACACACTGTCAAGCAAATGCAAATTCCTAACATTCTTCCATAATAATTATAGCTTTTTTCCTTGCAATGTTTTTGTGTTTTATATTTTTTCTCATGGCTATCAAATCTAGTAAAACCCTAAAACTTTCTACAGCTAGCTAAGTGATTAACCTGTTTAGCAACCTTTTTCCAATTAACCTCAAATTTTAGGTAAATCTGATTATGTAGTGGCATATTTTAAAAGTTTCCATTCTGAAAATAGTAATGTAATTCCATTTATTTAAAAAAACAAACCTGATGAATTATCCAGCTATCAAAAGAATAAGACACATTTTTGCTAAATTAGAATTTGATATTTTGAAGGGGAAAATAAAATTGTATTAAATAGTATATACCTTAGTCTAAATAGGTTAGTTTCCTACACTGTAAAATTTCAGTTAAAGAACTAGGTGAAACCTAAAATCTTCATTTTATTGTTCTACTTCCCTGTCTCATTCGTAAATTAATGTAGTTTTCATTTTTTCAAGTTTGGCCCCTAAGCCAATCACAGGTTAACAGCTCAGCTTTATCACTTCCTAGTCTCCTACTGATATAATGATATTTCTCATGATATAATAATATTTCCATAAAATCCCACTTTACACATATATACTCATGATGTAATCTTGATATTATTGGAATGTCTCTGGAGACAGAAAATAATACTCTTGAAATGACTCAGAAGAATGTAAGTCCCAATAAAGAAGCAAGGGAAATGGAGCTTGGTGTCTTTACTCAAAAGATTATGAAAATGTATATAACAAAGGTATATTTAGAAGCTGATTTCCAATTAAAATGTGCTTGGAAGATTAGAAACAAATCATTAGACTGTTTTAAGAATTGCTAAGGATATTAAGCAATAGTGAAGTCTCTCTAACACCAAACTTAGAAAGGAAAAGGAAATCATCTCAATATATCTTTCAAAAATTCCACTCTTAAAATACTCTAGCACTTCCTTCTTCCTACATTTTCAACAGTCAGGAAAAAACCCCAGTTATCTTAATATGAAAACTGGATCTTGGCTTATAAAAAGAGCTCATCTACCCCTGCTGATCAGTCTTTAGATGAAGTCATACTTCTCTGTGATGTCATAATCACTACAACCACCACCAATCGTGACTTCTGATGGGGATTAATCATCAAGGACCAATTTTCCTTCTTCCTCCATACCCTGTGGTGTTGATCTCAGCTTGAAGCTTCCTACAGATTTCAAAGCAATATTTGCTTGCAGATAGCTGCCACAGGAGCACAGGCCAAGGCAAGAGATAGGTTTGCACTTGAAGAACTCTTGGAAGTATAATGACATCCTGTTTTTAAAAGCTTTTAAAAAAATTAGTGGATTGTTGATAGAGCTATGACTTGGTCCATCTGTTCTATATAGCAACATAGAATTTTGTAAGGAAATTGACTACATTTTCCATCCATATTGCTTAATCCAGTGATTTCACCACTAATATATACCCCAAGGAAGTTAAAGATACAAAGTACATATACATGGATGTACATTCATGTATATGTAGGTATATAGGAATATATGTGTGCATATATATGTATTATATATATACATATATATGAATTCCACTTTATTTGGAATTTTATGGAATTCCAATTTCCCAGGGGGAAAATTAGCAGGCAAATTAATTATCTTGATTTTTATTCTCCTTTTGTCTCTCCCTTGCAGGTATCTACTAGGTATAATAAGAAACCAACTACATACTTTTTCCACAACATTTGTTTTCATAAGATTTTTAGTTCAAAATTTTTCTTCCCCCTCTCTCTTTCCTCCCCATTCCCCAAGACAGAAAGCAATCTGATATAAGTTATATATGTACAATCACATTAAACATATTTCTGCATTAGTCATGTTGTGAAAGAAGAATCAGAACAAAAGGAAAAAACATCAAAAAAAACCAACAACAAACAAAAACAAAAGTAGAAAAAGTATTGTTCAATCTGCATTCAGAATCCACAGTTCTTTATTCTGGGTGTGGATAACATTTTCCATCATAAGTCCTTTGGAATTGTCTTGGATCTTTGCACTGCTGAGAAGAGCTAAGTCTATAACAATTGATCATCACTCAATGTTGCTGTTACTGGTTCTCCTGGTTCTGCTCACTTCACTTAGCATCAGTCTCCTTAAGTCCAGATTTTTCTGAAATCTGCCTGCTTATCATTTCTTATAGCCTACAATAGTATTCTATCACATTCATATACCACAACTTGTTCAGCCATTCCCCAATAGATGGGCATTCCCTCAATTTCCAATTCTTTGCCACCACAAAGAGAGCTACTATAAATATTTTTGCACATGTGTATCCTTTTCCATTTTTATGATCTCTTTGGGATACAGACTTAGTAGTGGTATTACTGGATCAAAGGGTATGCACAGTCCCATAGCCCTTTGGGCATAATTCAAAATTGTTCTCCAGATGGCTGGATCAGTTCACAACTCTACAAACAATGCATTAGTGTTCCAATTTTTTCCACAGCTTCTCCAACATTTATTATTTTTCCCTTTTTTGTCATATTAGCCAATCTGATAGGTGTGAGGTGGTCCCTCAGAGTTGTTGTAATTTGCATTTATTTAATCAATAGTGATTTAGAGCATTTTTTCATAAGTCAAGAGATAGCTTTGATTTCTTCATCTGAAAACTGCCTGTTCATATCCTTTGACCATTTCTCAATTGGGGAATAATTTGCATTCTCATAAATTTTATTTAGTTCCCTATATATTTTAGAAATGAGGTCTTTATCAGGAACACTGGCTGTAAAAATTGTTTCCCACCTTTCTGCTTCTCTTCTAATTTTGGCTGCACTGCTTCTGTTTGTACAAAACCTTTCTAATTTAATTTAATAAAAATCAACCATTTTGCATTTTATAATATTCTCTATCTCTTGTTTGGTCATAAATTGTTCTCCTCTCCATAGATCTGAGAGGTAAACTATTCCTTCCTCTCCTAATTTACCTATGGTATTACCCTTTATGTCCAAATCATGTACCCATTTTGACCTTATTTTAAAATACGGTGTAAGATGTTGGTCTATGCCTAGTTTCTGCCATACTATCTTTCAGTTTTCCCAGAAGTTTTTGTCAAATACTGAGTTCCTATCCCAGAAGTTGTAGTCTTTGGGTTTATCAAACAGTACATTACTATAGTCATTTACTACTGTGTCTCCTGTGCCTATCCTATTACATTGATCCTCCACTCTATTTCTTAGCCAGTACCAAATAGTTTTGATGACTGCTGCTTTATAGTATAACTTCAGATTTCATACAGCTAGCCCACCTTCGTGGGCATTTTTTCATTAGTTCCCTTCATATTCTTGACCTTTTGTTCTTCCAGATGAATTTTGTTATTTTTTTCTATCTCTATAAAATTTTTTAGGTAGACTGCTTGGTATGGCGCTGAATAAAGTAAATTAATTTAGATAGAATTGTCATTTTTATTGTATTAGCTTGGCCTATCCATGAACAATTGATATTTTTCCAATTATTAATATCTGATTTTATTTGTATGAAAAGTGTTTTGTAATTGTGTTCATAGAGTTCCTGGGTTTTTCTTGTCAGGTAGACTCCCAAGTATTTTATATTATCTACAGTCACTTTAAATGGAATTTCTCTTTCTATCACTTGCTACTGAGCTTTGTTGGTCATGTATAGAAATGCTGATGATTTATGTGGATTTATTTTATATCCTGCAACTTTGCTAAAGTTATTAATTGTTTCAAGTAGGTTTTTTTAGTTTATTCTATAAGTATACCATCATATCATCTGCAAAGTGTGATAGTTTTGTTTCCTCATTGCCTATTCTATTTCCTTTTTCTTCTCTGATTGCTAAAGCTAACATTTCTAGTACAATATTAAATAGGAGATAATGGACATCCCTGTTTCATCCCTGATCTTATTGGGAATGCCTCTAACTTAACCCCATCACATATAGTGTTTGCTGATGGTTTTAGGTAGATACTGCTTATTATTTTAAGGAAAGCTCCACTTATTCCTATGCTCGCTAGTGTTTTTAATAGGAATGAGTGCTGTATTTTGTCAAAAAAAATTCTCTGCATCTATTGAGATAATCTTATGATTTTGTTTAGTTTTATTATTGATGTGGTTGATTATATTGATAATTTTCCTAATGTTTAACCAGCCTTGCATTCTTAGTATAAATCCCACATACTCATAGTGTATTATCCTTGTGATGAATTGCTGTATACATACTTTTTAAATGAAGTATATTTGTGGCATATGCTTCTTTCTCACTTTTTTTTATTGCTATCAAACTTCCACAGCTTTTCTTCATCCATTCCCTCTGCCCATTCACAGTGAGGATCAATCATATTCCAACAGTATACAATGGTTGGAAATAAAGGTCTAATTGATAGCACTATATAACAAAGCATGAATGATATGCTACAATGTCAAAGTCTTTGTGAACCAATGCTAATATAGAATATGACAAATCTGTATGTAAAATTCAGACATGAGTAAATGATTATATAATTAGATGACAACTGAGTTAAATATCAAAGTTTATGGTCTCTAAGTTTGTTTTATGGAGCCTCAAACAGAAAAGATGAACAGTTATCCATCTGAAATAAAAGATAAATCCTCAATATGTCAAAGGCACAAAGACAGAAACAAATGTTTTCACGTGTCTTAGGATTAATAAAAGCAGGCACTAAGGCAGCTAGGTGGCGTGGTGGATAGAGCACTGGCCCTGGAGTCAGGAGGACTTGAGTTCAAATTCGGCCTCAGACTCTTGACACTTACTAGCTGTGTGACCTTGGGCAAGTCACTTAACCCCAATTGCCATGCCCCCCCCAAAAAGAACAGAACAACAATAAAAGCAGGCACTATTTTTAAGTGTTTATGAGACCAAATATGACACTTGAATATATAAAGGGAAAATATGAACTCAGATTTTCAGGTGAAAAAGTTCTTCCTTGAAGAACAGTTAACATCTGTTAGCCAATTCTGTTTATTAAAGGAACTTGTGTTGTCCCACAACTCCATGACCTAGAGACTAAGTACCCAATGCATCAATCTCAGAGATAGAAAAGTGAGCTGATTTTAATAATAATTTAATAATTGCTTAAATCAGTGTCACAGAATTAAAACTCAATCCCATAGTCAGCTGGTCCTGGAATTGCTCCTAGCTTTATATTTATATGATAATGTCACTTAAATTTTGTAAAGCAAATATAGTATATACACTATATTTTGTGGAAAAGGTGATGTTGAATATATTTACCTTAGCATGCTACCTTTGGGAAAGTATTGTAAACCCGTAGATTGGAAACTCCATCATCTGATGAATAATTCTTCTACAACTTTCGGTCTTGGAAAACCATTGCCTAAGGTAATTTTTTTTTTGTGGGGCCATGGGGGTTAAGTGACTTGTCCAGGGTCATGCAGCTGCCTATGGTAATTTAAGATGTTAGAGAGAAGACTTAAATTCATATGTTCCTTGATTCAAGGCCTCTCTCTATTTACAACACCATACTGTAGAAATAACACTCTCTTAGTGCATAAAATGATGGGTCCATAGAATGAGACAAGTGAAAAATCTTAGAAGCCATCTAGTCTAACATTCTCATTTTACAGATGAAAAAACTAATGCCTAGAGAGGTTAAGTGACTTGTACAAAGTCATGAAGGTAGCATATCTCAGATCCACAATATCAACTCAAGTGACTGCCAACCCAGAACTCTTACCATTGCATGGCATTAACTCTTTTTATTCAAAATACTTCATATTTTCTTTAGTACCTCCATTGAGGACTATGACCGAAACATACCTCAACAACTAGAATAAATGTCAATGACATCAGGACAACAGTAAAATGATATTTTCTATAAAAATATTTCACTAAGTATAAAAAATAAAATTCTTGTAATAATGGAGAAATTTTTTGTTAAACTGCTCCTTAATGATGCTGAGTGAGATGAGCAGAAGCAGGAGAACATTGTACACAGTGTCAACAACATTGTGTGTTGATCAACTGTGATAGATTTGACTCTTCTCAGCAATACAATGGTCCAAGATAGTTCCAAGGAACTCATGAAGGAAAATGCTCTCCAAATACAGAAAAAATTTATGGAATCTAGATGAAGATTGAACCATACTATTTCTATTGTTTTTGTTGTTGTTTTTCTTTTTTGCTCTGATTCTTCTTTCACAGCATGACTAATGCAGAAATATGTTTAATGTAATTGTACATATATAACCTATCAGATTACTTGCTTTCTTGAGGAGGGGGAAGGGAGGGGAGGAAAGGAGAATAATTTGAACCTAGAAATCTTATAAAAACCAAATGTTGAAAACTATCTCTTCATGTAACTGGAAAATAGTAAAATAATTTTATGGAAAAAAACTACTCCTTAAGATAAAGCCTACCAGAAAGATTTAAGAATAGCTATGATTTTGAATTATCAAAACAGTAAGGTGTACTCTTACTGACTAATTTCAGAAGTGAAAAGATAATTTTATGAAATGGAACATTTCTCCATTGGTTCAGATTTCAGTCAATTGTAGAAGATGAAAAATCATACTCTGATTCTTGGACAAAAACCTAGTCAAATAGAAAAAAAAAATCTCTGAACATGTGTTTGGATTGAAGAGCTCTGAATATATCTTCTCCCAATAGAGTTTATTAGCAAGGAAGTTGGAGGCTTAAAAGAAAAAAATATTAGCGTGGGCTCCAAAATGATGTAAATACATTAAGGATGAAGCTGTTGATTACAACTATTGTTAGCCTGAATAAAAGTACTTAAGGATAGAGTCAGTGGAGCTTTTATTGATGAAAGCACTGTCCTGGCAACTTTACAACTTCTGTTTAGAACTGATAGTCAAAGAAGAAGAAAAGAGAAAAGAGATGAATGGATATTTTGGTGTCTTGGAACTCTCTTAGCCAAGGACAAGATTAACACTTCATATCTGGTACCAGGATTCTAAATTCAGGCAAGAGAAGGCCAAGAATTCTAAAATGAGAAAGTTAAATGATAGTATACAGAAAAGACTTAGATAAAGATGTTGAAGATGAATAGCCAGGGCATTAGAGTTCTCTCAATGTATAAATTTCAGCTACGTTACTTAATCTTTCTATGACTTATTTTCTTCATATTAAAAAAGAGGGATAACTAATGATTAACATTTGTTCCCCCCCCCATGAGAATGTCCTGAGAACATTTCCCAAAATTTGGAGATCATCATTAAATTTTTATGTAAGTTCAAATAAACTTATTTTTATTTATGATATATTGGTAGATTTTCAATATAATAAGCACTAAATTGGTCTATTTTATGGAACTTTTAAAAGACTGTCTTACAGGTCCACTAGGAAAAATAAACTATTTTTCTGCTTCTGTTGAGAGCTCCCCAAATTGTACCAAGAACTACCAACTAAAGTAAATGTGTATGTGATCTTTTGAATTGATTTAAATATTTTTGAACTCTGTTAGCTTGCAGTCATTTATTAATGGGTCACTGGCTAATATTCACATGTTTGTATGCCACAGAAAGAGGATTAAATTCACAGAAAATCCACATGAAGGAAAAAATCACTAATTTAATGCCAGATTTGAAAATGCATTAGGAATGTATTGGAAGATAATAACATATAGATCATTTCTCTCCAAGTAAAATATTAGGCAAGTTTAAAAACAGCACATACTTCAGGCAAAGTTCACAGTTCTGACAGCTCTGAAAGCTTGACACTGCTATTGTTGGCTCCTTTAGATGTTGTTAACCCTACACATAATGCATTGGTGTTCCAGACACAAACAGGGAATAGCATTCCTTATGGCATCTTAAACCTTGTCAGTCTTGGTGCAGACTAGGTGTGGAGTTTTCAATGATTTCAGAAAAATGTCATCAGATCAGTGACTAAAAAAGTTCCTGAAGAAAGAATTTAGATTTGGTTTGCCACAGATTGTCTGTAAAACTGAGAAAAATTCATAGACCTTACCCATGACCTCATGACACTTGTGTTGCTTCCAACAAGAATGTAAACTGGGGAGCAACCAGGTGGCACAGTGGATAAAGCACTGGCCCTGGATTCAGGAGGACCTGAGTTCAAATCCTACCTCAGACACTTGACGCTTAATAGCTGTGTGACCTTGGGCAAGTCCCACAAAAAAAAATCTAAAAAAAGAATGTAAATAGCCTATGCTCATTGTTTTCTACATGACTTTTTCTCCAACCACAGCAGTAATAATAGTAAGTATGAATATAGCACTTAAAGGTTTGTAAAGTGCTTTACATACATCATTTCACATTCTTATAACATCTCTGTGGCATAGGTACTATTGTTATTTCTATCTTACATATAAGAAACCTGAGATTGACAGAAGTGAGATGACTTGTCCAGGGTCACATAGCTAGTATGTATCTGAGGCATTTCTTCCTGACACAAAAACGGGTATGTAATGTGAATTCAAACTGTACTTCTGATATTTGCTAACTGTGTGACCTTAGACAAGTTACTTAACCTCCTTGGTCCTCAGTTTCTCATCTATAAGATGGGGGGGGGAGTGCCCAAGGTGTCCTCTGAAACCCATTCTAGTTCCATATCAAGATCATTATTTCAGTCTTACAACAAATGCAAACGATGTTAGAGGGTAAGTGTTACAGGCTATTAGCAGTTCATTTACAAAAAAAATGTCAATGATTTGATTCAATGCAATGCAACATGATTCAACCGGTATTTAATAAGTGCCTGCTATGAGACAGGCACTAGTAGGTGCTTTGAGATACAAAGGCAAAAACAAAGCAGTCCTAAACCTCAAGTAATTTACATTCCATTAAAGGTAAACAACATTTACCCCCAATTAAACATTAACTATATGCCAAGGAACTTCCGTGGAGAAGGCTCATCTATAATATGAAGAAAAATTTGTTAACAACAGAAAGGAGTTTCCGGGGGCACAATGGAAAGGCAGTTAAGAATGGATCATGGATGTGGGACGAATGGGGACATGGATGGGTATGATGAGTGAGGAATTGTAGCTAGGGAAGCACCCTTTAGTCTAGGCAGCATAAAACTTGGAATCGCAGTAAAACAGTCTTTGCTTGAGCTTGCTTCGGCAGCACATCTACTAAAATTGGAACGATACAGAAAAGATTAGCATGGCCCCTGTGCAAGGATGACACACAAATTCATGAAGCATTCCATATTTTTTTAAAAGATAAAAAGAAAAAAAGTGCCTGTATTTTCCTGAAAGAGAATGCGGAAAAATCAAGTAGTAGGCTTAGCATTTTATAGGTGGACGGGACCTTAGAGCTTATCAAATCTAACCCTTTCATTTTATAGGTGAGGAAAGTGAAGTCCAAGTAGGATAAATGATTTGGCAAGGTCATGTAGCTAGTTAAATGGCAGAATCAATGTCTTGATTCCTTTCCACTATAATGCATTGCTTCTCTGATCCGATTTCTTTTCCTGAACTAGCCAGAGAATGTTTTAAATTCTGTTTTTCCTGGTAGTATAGACCTATTCAAACAATGCCGTTTTACCTAGAAAAGGAAGAAACCCATGCATAGCCTCTCTAAAGACAACCAAATGTGCTAACTGTAAAAAGTTGAACACAATGTTAAATTGCTCTTACCTTGATTTTTTACATTTTCTTTTTCAAAAAGAACCATAAGCAAAAATTAACCATTTGGCTAAAGCTAGCTCTCCTGCAGCAGGGCTTCTTAATCTCTCTTGTGTTGTGGAGCCCTGTGGCAACCTGGTAAAGTCTATGGAACCATTCCCCAAATCATAGTTTTACATTCATTAAATAAAATACATGGAGTTACAAAGGAAACCAATGATTTTGAAATATATTTGACAAATTATTTTTAAAAGATAAGTTTGCAGACCGGAGGTTAAGAACCCCTATTCTAGGGAGAGAAATAAAGCCCCAAATATAAAGAAGCACAATGGCTAACTCGCTTCATCATAAAGGAAGAATATTGCTTCAATATATTTTCCCCAGCCAAAAGGTAACTCCCCAATTCAGACATCCTTAACAAGCCCCAGCAAGTGGTGATGAATAACTGGTGTTGTGCGGACAAGAGGGATATGTAAATTCTTGGGCAGATGAGTTTTGTTAAGCATGAATGTGGACTATATGGTCTGTCAGCAAAGTGCTAATGGGAAGGGGGAATTGAAAATGTTGCTTGTGCAAGAAACAGAAGAATATAGGACATGTCTGTTACAGGACCATATCCCCCTGGGTAAGTGCTCATGTAAAAGTGGATGAATAGGCAACTGTGACAGAAAGAAAAAAAATTTAAATGATGCTCTACATTTACTCTCCCAAATCCCAATGAAGACCTAAACTGTTTTTTGCTTCAAGTCTTTGGAATTCAGTTTTTATGTCACTAGATAAATAACAAGAAAAATATATCCAACATTTTAAAGGATTCAAAAATCATTTGATATTTACTCTTTATAATAATCTGAAAAATAGTTCAATCTGTTTTCTTTTTATCCATATAGAGATTAAATTAAAACTTAGAAATAATATTAGAAAATTACTAATTTTAATTTCATTTTTTTCTTGAGCCATCTGCCTTAATAGCAGTGCTGATAAATAATGGAATGGCCAAGAGTATTCCCAAACAAGTGAGGAGAAACTAGACCTAGGGATAATCTACTAAATGGTAATTCATTTCTAAATAATTAAGAGTTGGCTACATATGCTAAGAAGCTAAGGAGCAAAGCAGATTGAAATTGGAGCAAATATATAATTTGTTGCTACTGATCCTAGTTAAAGCTGTTCTTTCAAAAATAAAGTATTCAGAAAGAAATACAGAGGTGTAAGTTTTCATTCTTAACCTCCAAGCAACTTTCCTTTGGGCTCTAATGATTTCAGAAAATTCCCAGTTTGCACCTTGTTTAGAAAGCTGACACCATATCACACAATTGATGATTATCAAATAAACTAAGGAGCCCTTTGGGTTCTAGATTAGTTCTATAAAAAGCAAATGACGGGGCAGCTAGATGGTGCAGTGGATAGAGCACCGGCCCCGGAATCAGGAGTACCTGAGTTCAAATCCGGCCTCAGACACTTGACACTTACTAGCTGTGTGACCCTGGGCAAGTCACTTAACCCTCATTGCCCCACAATAAAGAGGAGATAAGGGTAAGTATGTTTGTGTTGGACATGCCCCATGATTGGCAATAATAAGGAAGGTAGAAAGACTAAGATCATCAGCAGGTGCGACCTATCTCCTTACTCGCCAATTGTTTGATAACACACCCCTTGAGGTCAGGCCACAGCCCACACTTTGTGGGGAGACCACTGCTCTAGGGGTACTCTAGAACCAACCTGCCTACCTAAGTATAATCTGAAATAGAGGCCCTGATCTAGAAAGAAATCACTAGAGAGGCTTTGGTCTCAATATTAATTCTTTTTTTTTTTTGCTTTTTTTTTTATTTTGGTGAGGCAATTGGGGTTAAGTGACTTGCCTAGGGTCACACAGCTAGTAAGTGTTAAGTGTCTGAGGCCGGATTTGAACTCAGGTACTCCTGACTCCAGGGCTGGTGCTCTATCCACTGCACCACCTAGCTGCCCCTCAATATGAATTCTTAAGATGGCGTCTAGGACCTATAAGGATCTGGAATGGCATAGAAGAAAGAATAGAAGAAGAGAGGAGAGGACAGAGGAGAAGAATAAAGGAGGGAGAGGAGGAGAGTGGAAGGAAGATGGGGAAGGGAAGAGACTGTGGAGGAAAAGGGAAGGATGGGAAAGGGAGAAGAGAAGTGGGCAAGGGAGAGGTGGAAAAGGGAGAAAATGAAAGGTGGAGGAGAGGAGGGGAGGTGGGGAAGGGCAGAAAGTGAGAGGAGGATAGAGGAGACATGGGGAAGGGAGAAAAGGAAAGGGGAAGGATGGGGCAGGGAGGGGAGATGTGGGGAAGGGAGAGGAGAGAGGGAAGGGGAAAAGAAAGTGAGAAGGAAGAAAGGAAAGGGAGGGGAGGGAAGAGTGGGAAGGAGGAAAAGGGGGAGGAGAGGAAGGGAAAGGTGGGGAGGAGAGAAAAATGGGGGTCATATAACATCTCAGGTAAAGGTTTTATAACCTTTTATGGAGAATTACTTTTAATATTTCATGTATTCCAAATCAATGAAAAATCTTGACAGGCTAGAATACTGGACTAAATCTTGGAAGAAGAAAAAACAAAGAAAAATGCCATGTTCTACATGTAAACTAAGAAGAAAAAGTTAGCTACATAGCAAAAGGGAAATGTTGCTAATCAGTAAAAGAAAGAGCTGAGACTTTCAGTGAACTTCAAGCTTACTATGACTCAACAATATGCCAAGGCAGCCAAAAACAAAAACCCAACAGTCTTGGACTGTATTAATAGAGGGATAGTGTCCAGAAGCAGGTTGCAGGGCCAGGAGCCAGTTTCCCCCCTCATTTTAGGAAGGATACTGAGAAACCTGAGGAAATCCAGGGAATGTCTTCTAAGACTAGGAGAGAACTGGAGACCATGCCATGTGAGTATGAGTTAAAGCAACTGGGGATGTTTGGCCTAGAAAAGAAAAGACTTAAGGGGGCAGCTAGGTGGCACAGTAGATAAAGTAATGGCCCTGGATTCAGGAGGAACTGAGTTCAAATCCAGCCTCAGACACTTAACACTTACTAGCTGTGCAACCCTGGGCAAGTCACTTAACCCCAATTGCCAGAAAGAAAGAAAGAAAGAAAGAAAGAAAGAAAGAAAGAAAGAAAGAAAGAAAGAAAGAAAGAAAGAAAGAAAGAAAGAAAGAAAGAAAGAAAGAAAGAAAGAAAGAAAGAAAGAAAGAAAGAAAGAAAGAAAGAAAGAAAGAAAGAAAGAAAGAAAGAAAGAAAGAAAGAAAGAAAGAAAGAAAGAAAGAAAGAAAGAAGAAAGAAAGAAAGAAAGAAAGAAAGAAAGAAAGAAAGAAAGAAAGAAAGGAAGGAAGGAAGAAAGGAAGAAAGGAAGAAAGGAAGAAAGAAAAGAAAATACTTAGAGAGTACATAAGTAGCTGTCTTTGTGTTTGAACTACTGTTGTGTGGAAGAGGGATTGGATTTGTTCTATTTGACCTCAGAGGGAAGACCCAGAAGCAATGGATGGGATAGAAGAATATTCAAGTCCAGTATAAGGAAAAAGTCCTAAAAATAAGAACAGGACAAATGTGGGCTCAGCTGGCTAGGGAGTCAGTAAGTTCTCCTTCACTGGATTTCTTTTAAATTAAAACTACCTGATGGCTCATGAGACTTGTTTTGGAGGGAATTCCTAAACAGATACAGGTTAGACAAGATGGCCTTTGGGGTACCTTCTGAATCTTTAGTCCCTGTGACTTTAAAAATGTTAATTTTCCCAGTTGTTCTCCCTTTATTGTTGTTTGGTTTTCTTTCCCTCTTTTTGGAATTATTTTAAGTAAACCATCTAGTCAACAACATTTCACATATACCAAGTAATATAGGCATCCCAAGGGTCTCAGTGCAATTTTCAGCTTGAATAGCTTGCATAAGCTTTAATAGCTGGAAAGGGCACTAAGACTTTGGGAAACCCCATAAATTCATCTCTATCACACTGTCTCAGGACTGTGCAGCACCTTCATCTCACTGAACTACTTTAGCTATATAATAGTGTCTTCTTTTACTTGATATATCTATTTTCCTCTCATCTGCTCTCTTTCATCCTCTTACCTCATTATCCCTTTCCTCCTTTCTGACATCTTCTCCTTGCTTTCCCCTCTACCTATTCTCTTTTTGATATTCATGCTTCTTGTTTGCCTTCCCAACCCCTACCAGGATGAATGAGTTAGGTGGCTGCACAGACAGATTTGTGCCACATACAGGTGGCCTGCACATAAAGGAGCTGCCCGGAGGCACCTAACTAGGAGTGTTCAGCCCTGGAGAATGCACAAACTGCAAAGGAATACAAAGAATATTAAAGAAGAAAACAGGACAACTCCCAAAGGAGTAACCTGAAAGGTATTTCAGGAAAAAAAAGCACCCCACAACTTCTTTGGAAAACTGTTATCAGAACTCATAAAGAAAGAGTAAAGGAAGTAAGTGGCATTGATTACCTACAAAAAACTGTTACTACTAAAATATATCAGTCTAGCAAAATGAGTTTAATTGTTAAGGAATATTTTTGAGAAAATCAAAGCATTCAGGAAATATGCTGGAGTAAAACCTATCATGCTTTCAATATGATTATAAGGTAAATCATTATGTCTAATTCATTTGACAGTGAAAAACCTTCAAAAATCAGAAAGCTTTATGGTATGAAGCAAACCACTTGTTTATTTGTCCTTTGTTAATTCTTCTGGCTCTTCTTTGTGATGTCTTGGAGATTGGAGGAAGATTTTACCCTTTGTGGGTTTTTTATTTGATTTATTTATCGGTAATTATTAGCTCTATAATAAAACAAGGACTCTATCCAGAGTCTTATTTTTCTTACTTGCTACCTTTTCCTTGATGACATCAATTCTAATAGGTTTAATTATCATCTCTATGTTGATGACTTGCAAAGAGAGAGAGAGGGGGGGGAGGGAGAGGGAGGGAGAGGGAGGGGGAGAGAGAGGGAGATGTCCTAGTCCTTCTCCTGAACTTCAGTCCCTCATTACAATTGGGTATTAGACATTTTGAACTGAATGTCTCAAAGGGATCTTGAACTCAACATGTCCAAAACAAAACTTATGATTTCCCCTCACCCAAGCCACCTCTATTTAAAACATGCCTTTTTCTGTCATCCAGGTTCACAGCCTCAATATTATCCATAAATCCTCCATCTCTCTTAGCCCATTTATCCAAGATGTTAAAATCCATCATATCCATTTCCACAAGAATTCTTGTGCAAGCCCCTACTCTCCACTCAAATGGTAGTCAGCACTAAAACTCTGGCCCTCCTCATACCTCACCTGGACTAATGTCATATCCTAACTGTCTGCCTTGCTTGAAGTCTTTCACATTCTAATCAATCCTCCATGTAGCTGTCAAAATAATTTTCCTAAACCAATCATGTCTTATCATGTCCTTCCCCTACTCTATCAAGTCCATTGTATTCTTATTACTTCAAAGATCAAATAAAAACTCTGACAGGTGAAACCCTTCACAATGGGGCCCCAACTGAGCTTTCTAGGTTGAAGATACTATCCTCCCCTTCATGAGCTTGGAAGAGGTCAAAATGGCTTTCTAACTATTCTTCATTCAAGACATTCCTCTGCCTACTGCCCTATCCCATCCTGACTGGAATGCACTCTCTCTTCACCTATACCATTCAGAACCCTTCATTTCTTTCAAACCTTAGTTCAAGGGCCACTTTCTTTGGAAAGCTTTTCCTTCTCCCCCCAACTGCTAGTATCCCCCAATAGCTGGTACATATTTTGTATGTGCCTATGTAGGTGTGTGCATTTTCTCCTAATTTAATGATAACTCCTTCTAGGAGCTGTTTTACTTTTGCCTTTGTATCTCTAACCCTTCAACACAATGCCTGGTACATACTGGAGATGTAATAAATGCTTTTTTATTGAAGGAAAGAAGTAATAATTGTTGGGGAAAACAGTCTTACCCTCACAGCTTTATCTAGAAAAGGGAAGAGTTAGTCCTGTCTTGATGTTCTTAGGATTTGGAGGTCAGGTCATTTTCCCCTATATAAGCAATAGAGATGAGCAGATGAGGGGGATGGTGTTCTTTTGCATGCCAAAGGCTGAAGGGATCACAAATGGAAGACTCAGGGAAGGTAGGAATGATGATAATTAGAAGGTAAATATTCTTCCTATAGGATAACTTGCCTCCATATTTTAAAAGAAAAAAATGCTGTCTTTGCTATAATGTACCCAGCAGATGCTTTGAGTTAGAAAGTAGATGAAGATGTAGACATAGACCTGTGATTACTTTCCTCCTAATGAGGAAACTTCAAATTCAGATTGTCGTGTGCTCTCTAACTTATCAGTCAACAAGCACTTATTAAGCTCTTGCCATGTGACAGTCATAATGTTAACTACTAAGGACCCAAAGGAAAAAAAATTATCCCTGCCTTCAACGAGTATGCCTTCTAATGAGGAAAAAAAATGTATATATCTGGGTAAACTTAAGCTACATGCAAAATAGATGGAATACACTAGAAGCTGGGCATCCAAAAAAAGCCACATAGCAAACATGACATCTGAACTGAGTCTTGAAGGAAGCCAGGGATTCCAAGATGGTGAGGTGAATAGGGAGAGAATTCTAGACATAATAAATAGCCACTGTGAGTATATGAAAATGGGAGATGGAAAGATCTATACTGAAAGCAGCAAGTAGGTCAATATGGCTGTACCATAGAGTGTGGATCATAGAGTATAATGTGTACAGTCAGAAAGGTAGGAAGGTGCTAGGTTGTAATGAGTTTTAAATGTCAAACAAAGGAGTTTACAATTGATCCTAAAGCCAAGAAGATGGCATGATCAGACCCATGCTTTAGGAAAATAATTTTGTCATTTGTGTAAAAGATGGATTGGAGTAAGAAGATGTTTGAGGCAGGGAAAGAAATTAGAAGGGTGGGAAGTGATGATCTAAAATAGGAGGTGGCTATATGAGTAGAGAGAAGGAGGCATATATAAGAGATTAGGAATGCTAAAAGGTTAAGCTAACTTGTCCAAGGTCAACCACCCAATATGTGGTCAGAGGCAAGACTTGACTGACTCCAACCTTGGCCTCTATTCACTATGCTATGCCAATTCTATATCATATTACTTTGTATAAATATAGAAACATAAAAAGTAGGTATATATGGGCATTAAATCCTATAGAACAATAGTTGGCCTATATATACTGCTTTCAAGTATACAATCTGCTTTATATACAGTCATGTGTTTGATTCTTTCAGCCCATTGAGGTAGACATGTAGTATTATTCTCATTTTCCAGTTCAGGAAACTGAGTTTAAGTGATTTGACCATGGTCACATAGTTAATGAATATCATATGTATGATGCAAAGTAAAAACTCTTCTGACTCCATTCTACCTTTCAAAGGGGACTTTATCTTCACACATCTATTCCACTCCAGTTATGGAGGTTTTCTGGGGTGACAGAAGAAAGTTGGGTGACTGTGTCTATGCAGCAAAGTTAACCATTTTGGGGAGTCTATTCTGGCTTGAGTACTAAGCCTTCATCCAAGGGAGACAGGGAACGTTAGAGTGAGAACCAAATAAAACCAACAGTCATCTTTCTGATGGCAAAACAAAAAATCCCCTAATTTCACCAAACTGCCTGGTAGGAAAACCAGACCCAATTCATCCATATGAACTACAGATAGGCAAAAGGGATGAAAGAACCCATGTGATATAGTAATATCATTCCTCCTTGAAGAAAGCTTTCTGACAGGGATAGTCAGCCACATTTTCTAAATTCTACAATCTGGTATAACATCAGCTTATCTGTATCATCTGTGCCAATCACAAGAATGAGTAAGTCTCATACAATTATGTAAACTAACAGACTGTTGAGACTATTTTGTAGCCAGTGGAAAAACTAATATTTTAAGCCTCAGATACAGTAACAGATTGTTTCACCATATTCCATATTACAGCAAAAAAAATGAGACTGGTATTAGTTTATATTTCCATGAAACTTTGATTCTGGTTCAATAACATACAATAACTGTCAAAGACTCATCTCTTAAAGATGAATAATAACAAGAGATGTCCTCAGAGGATAAATGTGTTTAAAACTTAATTACTTTTATAACAAGTAGACAGCACATCACTGAGTAATAATAAGTGTTGATGATAGGTGCTTGCTATTAGATTTGTTCAATGTAGCCAAAAGTGGTTTTTTGATAGATGGTACTCATGGAACTGTTAAAATCTAAGATAAGAATGAGAAGTCCTTTTAATGGATAATAACCATATTTTTTAAATTGATGATGATGGTGTTGATATAGTAATAGGTAATATTTTTAGAGTACTTTAAGTCTTGCAAAGCACCTTACATATGTTATATCACTTGGTTGTTATAAAGACATTGTAAGGAAGGTGTTATTATTTCTGTTTCTATGAGAGAGGTTGTGACTAGTCCATGGTCACACAGCCAGTAAATGTTTATAGAAGGATTCAGACTCAGGACACATAAAGTAAATTAACAATATGATTTCAAGGAAATATAAGAATGGCTGAGTATAAGAACTGATTTTTAAAAGATAAGGATTATGATGGTAATTGGGAACCGTGTCAACATTACCAGAAATCCTTCAGAATCTGAGGTTTATAGATAAATACACATTAGAAAAGTAAATGGTAGAAACTATGCAACACATCACTGCAGGCTACAGAAATTTAGCACCTACCAAATACCTAGTGAGACATTACCTGGCAAATATAATTATAAGAGACTTACTCTGCTAAATAAACTAACAAATGGAAACTCTTCATACTATAAACAGAAACTTCAAGATATATTTGAAAATTCAACTGCAAATAAATTGCACTGAAATCAGGCTACTATCACACAAAAGCCTATTTCCCACGATCTCCAAAACACAACAGAAATACACAAAAATTTAGGAATAATAATAAAATGTTGTTAATAGATCTTGGAATACCAGTACTCAATCTCCAAACTCTAAAGTTTTCAAAATACAGATACCTAGGAGAAGAAATCAAAGTAATATGGGAATAAAATTAGATAAATAATCAATCAACCTATCTGCAACTGATTTTAGTTCCAATATAACTTCAGTGTACTTACAGAAGATGAGATTACATCCTAACACTTTTATTCATTTACAAAAGGCAATCATTTTTATCCATCCATGCAATAGTACACATAACATTAAATACAAAAGAATAATAGTTGGATAGTTACTTGTCCCAAGGCTATTTATATCTGAACATTACTAAAATAAGGAAAAGATTATTAGTAGTGATAACAACAATTCATACTAAAGTACAGCATATAATGGACTGAAATAAAAGTCCCACTGACTCTAATGCTCCATAAATATTATAGACCCAGGATTCTTGAATATGATTCTGACAGAGTGAAAATCTTTTATAGATCCTGTTAGCTCTAAACTTGAAATTTTTCTACAATCAACACATTTTTATTTTTTATAATATGTGTTAAGGAAATATTTATTAAGCACTTTCTATGTATCAGGAACTGTCCCAGGTACTGGGCACACAACTGCAATAAATGAAATGTTCCTTGCTCAGTGTATAAGGAGTTTATATTCTAAAGAAAAAGAAATCACCTCAGGTGGTACCTGAGCTGCATCATATGGGAAGATAGTGATTTTGTGAGGCAGAGGTGGAGAGGAAATGTATTGCCAGGGTAGGGGCTGGCACCCTGCAAAGGTACAGAGACCAGAGGTGGAGTGTGGTATGGGAGGAGACAGCTTGTGCCATCTGAGGACCATTCTAGCTAAGTGTGCAGTGGCATATTGCTAGAACATTGGCTGCTTAGACCAATAATCATGACGTGAAGTTATAATGTGATCTACTGTGTAAGTACCTACACTAATGACAGGTCACAGCTTATACTTCCATAGTGTTTTGGGGTTATAAAACACTTTACATGCATATATTCTCATTTGATCTTCACAACAACCCTATAAGATAGGGCTTTAGAGATGAGGAAACTGAGGCTCAGAAAAGTTAAGTGATTTGTCTAATAGGTCATATCTGGGAAGTAGCAAGGTCATGATGCAAACTCAGGTTTTCTGACTCCAAGCCTAGAGTTCTTTCCATAGGAGCCACCAAGAGCAAAATATGGCCAAAAAAAAAAAAAAAGAAAGAAAATATAGAATTTTTCATACTTAATTTCCTTTCTGTGCATCAAATTTTCAAGATCATATTTTTCATTTATATCCAATATATTTCATCCTTCCTCTACAGGAGACTGCAGCACCATGGTAGCTTTTCATACTTTAAGTAAATAAGTATGTTGCTATGAGTTTAAGTGTAAGGACCTCATAAATTTAATCTTTCCTCTGAAAAATTCCTTGATAGACAAGTGGTTTCACCTGTGAGCTTCAGCTTCCTCAACTTTAAAATATAGATAATACAATTTTTGCTGTTGTTCGGTCATTTTCAATTGTGTCTGGCTCTCACAATAGTAACATAAAACGTGGGGATGTAGTGAGGGCCATATTCTGGAAAGATAAAGAGCTGTTTGAAATAGTTGGCAACAATCCTCTATTTCCTTTTGTAGATTTTTAGGAACTTGAACATATTTTATTGTACTATTTGTCTTTTTCTCCACTAAAGTCTTATTTTTTGTAGTATATAGGTAACTACCACAAATTTCTGAGAGCGGTACCAGCATAGTGAAATCTCTGCTGGGTTATCTCAAGCTGGACCAGCTTTAAGTATGGATCTTTTGATGGAGTGAAAGTGACAATGGCAATTACAAGCCTAATTTAGAATCACAACCAGGTTGGCCACAAAAAGATCAATGTTTTTGCGGGCCAATGAGGGTTAAGTGACTTGCCCAGGGTCACACAGCTAGTAAATGTCAAGTGTCTGAGGATGGCTTTGAACTCAGGTCCTTGTGAATCCAGGGCCAGTGCTTTATCCACTGCTTCACCTAGCTGCCCCCAGAGCAACTTTTAAAACCTTATTTTAAATGAGAAAATTGTTGCAAGATACATGCATTTAAGGATTACCACAGAGATGAAATGACATATCCTTGAAGAACTGAAGTGTTTGCATTTATCTTGTTTCTCTAATGTATGTTAAACATGTTATTATTCTGGGCTTATAAAATCTACAAGATTATAAATCAAAATGACAGGGAATTTTATTTTGTTTTGTTGTTGCTGCTGTTATACTTGCAAATATGCTGATAGTACAACAGGCACTGGGTGTACTCAAGAATGATAAATAAATGAACATAATATTTAAAATTAATAAATCAAAGCAAATCCTGGAAAAGTCTAATAACTTAGGAGATACATGAGTGCCTTTTCCCACATGAACAAAATGCCAAATTATTCCAAATTTTAGGGAAAAAATTAATAACTTTTAAAATATAGATAATATACTAACAAAATTATGTCTTCTGTGAGAAATTTATAGTATTGAATCCATACTTGATGAATCCATCTCCTTGTTTTGATTCTAAGTCTACCATTATCTTTGAGCTAGAATTGAGCCTTTATTCTAATGGGTTTGTGCTAAGAAAAAATAATCATGACATTAATGGCCATAAATTTGCTTTTTATTTCACATATCTCTCCTATTCACCTGGTTAGATAAAACTCATTCTTAACTCATTTTTTTTTAGCCAACAAAGCAACATCCTCTGTTTTAAGACATAAATTACATTATAAATCTAAAGGATTAATGCAAATGTTATTTACCACTCAATAATCTCTCTTATTTCTTACACACATATTTGATAATAAAAGCAGTTAACAATAATTTTTATTTCAAATACCAACATGAAAACTCATTTGATCAAGATTACTAGACTTTCCTTTCTAACCCTTAATATCAACTGTTAAGTCTATATTAACATTTATGTAATATGCTTATCAGTTCACAACCTTAGAACTAAAATTTCCCTAAAGATACATTAGCTCTTAGACATAAACAAGTTATTTAATTTCATCACACAGTGATGACAATGTGAATATAAAATAGATTAAATCATCTAATGCTTGAACAAAATAAGCAAGAATGATTTACATCTAAATCTGTGATGAATCTAGTAAAAGCACAGACCTGAAATAATACTCTAGAATTTTCCTTTGTTTTCTCATATCTCCAAAGAGAAGCATCAAAGTAACAAAATAAGCACTTTTCTGAGATATCGAGTTACAAAGATAATTGTGCAAAACTATGGGTGATTCTTAATTCAGACACACTTTAGTAGATCTACAATTTAATGGACACAGACACTCTATGAACAAGTAATGCAATCCTTCCATGCCTTCTTTTTTTTTTTTTTTTTTTTTTAGTGAGGCAGTTGGGGTTAAGTGACTTGCCCAGGGTCACACAGCTAGTAAGTGTTAAGTGTCTGAGGCCGGATTTGAACTCAGGTACTCCTGACTTCAGGGCCAGTGCTCTATCCACTGCGCCACCTAGCTGCCCCCTTCCATGCCTTCTTAAGTATGAAAAACAGACTGAAATTAGAATCTAAAGGGGAAAATTAAATGTCTTTTTATCCCTCTAAAATGTCATCATGATCCCCATATTTATCTTACTCTTACCATCATTTTCCCTCTCATGCTACCTTTTCCAAACCTTGGTATTATGTTTGAGTCTTGCCTTGCTCTTTTTCTTTTTGCAGGGCAATGAGGGTTGAGTGACTTGCCCAGGGTCACACAGCTATTAAGTGTCAAGTATCTGAGTCTAGATTTAAACTCAGGTCTTCCTGAATCCAAGGCCGGTGCTTTATCCATGGCGCCACCTAGCTGCCTCCGAGTCTTGGCTTACTCTTAGTCTCATCTATTTTTTCTAATTCCTCTTACATCTCTCGATTCACAAAAATCACAAAATTTCATAATTGGGAGGGGTTTCAGTAGCTATTTAATCCAACCTATATTCCCCCCAATTCATTCTACAATGTACTGATCAAGTGCTCATACCCATTCATTTTCACAGGCTTCCCGATAATTCTGGCCCTTACCATAACACATAGCGTAGTATATAGTGAAGAAACAGGGCAAGAGGTAGTGAAATGACTACTACTCTTAGTATCAGAAGAGAAAAGAAAGGAACAATTAATTAAGCTCCTGCACTGTGCTAAGTATTTTACATATATTATCTCATTTCTTTCTCACAACAATCCTGGGAGGCAGGTGCTATTTTTATTTCTAACTTGCAGGTGAGGAAGCTGAGGCAATCAGGTTAAATGACTTGCCCAGTCACACACCTAGGAAATATCTGAGGCCAGATTTGAGTGCAAATTTTCCTAACTTTAGGCCCAGTGCTCTAGCAACTCTATGACCTAGAAGACTTGGTTTCCATCATGACTCTTACACTTTACAAGCTGTATGACCTTTAATAAGTCACTAACCTGGGGCAGCTAGATGGCCGGCCCTGGATTCATGAGTACCTGAGTTCAAATCCAGCCTCAGACACTTAACACTTACTAGCTGTGTGACCCTGGGCAAGTCACTTAACCTCAATTGCCTCACTAAGAAAAAAAACAATTAAAAAATAAGTCACTAACCTTTTAAGTTTCATTTCAAATGTAAGAGATATAAAATATATGGTGATCTTTTAAGTCTCTTCTTCTTCTGGATTCTAAACCTTTATAGAATGTTCCCAATTCCAATTCTTCCTTCATATCAATGCCAACTTAATCTTTTGAAAATATTACTACTATGCCATCATTTTACCTCCCACCCCCCAGACCACCAAAAACAAACCCTTCAAATCTTCTTCAGTGCCTACAGGATAAAATCTGAATTTAATACCTCTGTATTCAGTCCGCAAACTATCATTTTAGTCTTTTCCCTAATTAGTCCTTCTGCAGAAGTATTCTAGTCTAACCTCCTCTATTTAACGTTCCCTGTAGACACCTCGCACATTCCCATGTGCACTAACCACCTCTACCTTCCTAGTATGCCCTTCCTTTCCATTTATCAAAATCCTACTCATGGGGGCAGCTAGGTGGCACAGTGGATAAAGCACCAGCACTGGATTCAGGAGGGCCTGAGTTCAAGTTTTGTCTCAGACACTTGACACTTACTAGCTGTGTGACCCTGGGCAAGTCATTTAACCCTCATTGCCCTGCAAAACAAAAAAATCCTACTCATAGTGAATTACCCATGGCAAATCCCAAGTAGCTTATGAAACTCTCCCTGATTACAACCATCCAAATCCATTCAATCCAACCAACATTTATTCAATGTCTAATGTACTGGGCACTGGGTTAGATTCCCCTTCTAATTTTCCTAAAGAAAAACATGCCACATATTAGGTTTATGTTATGGGTTTGTATTATTAGTTTTGTGTGCGAAAATACCACTCACCAGGTGCTTATCATTTATTCTTTTATTAGTTTTCTTTTCCTGTGTACATATTTTTATCTTCCCCAGCTAGACTGTAAACTTCTTGAATAAAACAACCACATTTAACACTCTTTATTTCTCCCACAGAACCAAGCATTCGACCCAACATATAATGGACTCATAATAAATATTTATTGGCTGATTGACAAAAATCCTTTCCCACAAAATGAAAAAAGTTAAATGTTACTCATAATAATATATGTTTTCAAGCAAAGATGTAAATAAAGGGATTAGACAGAAATTATATTTGTAACGAGTCAAGAAATAAAAGAACTAGAAGTCAAATGCCATGGGTAATTCAAAAGATGTTTATGGGAACACTCAGTACCTTATTATCAATTAGTTTGACAACCAGGTCAGTAATCACCAGAGATTGTTCACATGGGTCAGTGGTCCATGTGAATCAAATGAATAGCAAAGCGATCTCTTGTATGACAAAGCAAGAAGTACAATAGAAGCAATCCTTATAGGCATCATTGTCGTGTCCCAGGAGAAAATAACCTCAGAGTAAACCACAAAAGAAAACCATTCTGTTCCACTAAAAACTGCCTGCTATATATGATAATGGCATAGTAAGAAGATATTGTGAAGAGAGTTTGCATTTCTTGTGCCCTTTCTTTATGTGCAGATGGAAGATTTTCCTTCCCAATTTAGTTGATCCAAAAGTTTGTTTTCATAAGGTAAGAAAAGGACCCAAATAGTATGAAGTGGAAGGAAAATTTTTAAAAATAAATAAAGTGAGATGTTGAGAGAAAATAAGAGAAAAGGAAGGTGATAAAAGGAACATGGAGAACTTTAAAAAATAAGGAGGTTGCCAAAAAAAAAAAAGAAGAGGAAAAGAAAGAAGTAAGGGAGCTTACAATCAGAGAGGTAATAGGTCTTAATGTATCCATTTTCAAATCTAATTTAACCTAGTTAGCTTTTCATCCCACTGAAATCAGTTTATAAGCATAATTATCTGAAACTATATCATTAAATGGAGAATGTCAAAAAAGAAAATGGAGAATTCGAAAATGGACATTTTAATTGGTTATCTAAAATAGTTAGAAATGTTATTAATCAAATTATATTTATATACAAAACAAAAATTACTTGCATTTGTGAACCTGAGTACTATAAAATTCAAAAGAATTTAATATGAAACAATGATTATTTTCTAAATAAAAATAGCAGGTATATTAAATCTTCAGCAGATATTGTGATGACAAAAGGGAAGATTCATCCTCATTTTATGGCGCATCTATATCCAGTTTCATATTATATCCAATTTTGTATCAGCTTCATTCCTATTAAAAACTAAAGCATCAATTGAAATTTTTAATAATGAATCATTAACCTCAAGTATAATATTGCAGTTTCTAATCAATCATATCCCAGTTTTAGGAAAAACACTTCTGTGGGGATTTTGAAAGTACATTTCTAAAGTCCTTTAAGGCAATCTGAAGGACAGAATTACAAATCCCTTTGCACCTCATGAATCAAACCAATATGAGCATCATTTGGTATACTAGCCCAGCAAAAAATGGAAAATACAATACTCATCATATACAGTTCCAATGGGATCATAACAATGCTTTCTTCCCTTTGAAACTAAAAATTGCCCCCAAGAAATGACAAATATTTATTTTCTTTCCTAAATTCATCTTTTAAAATTCATTTAATTTGGGCATAATGTTCTTAACTTAAAAAATAAAAATAATAAGCCTAGCTCTTGACATAAAATCTCCACAGTGAAATACATACTATTCAACTCCTAAATCAACAGACTCATTATTTACTTCCAAATATAAATTTCAGCTTATAGCAAATAAAATTTCTCCTGTTATAAAGCTCCATGCACCCAAACCACTTTAGCTAAAATAATCATTTTCCTAATTACAGTTGCATACTGTCTGTTCATTCAAAACTCTATTGCCCAATTTGGGAGAGAAGTGACCTATTCAGTGGCATGGTATGCTAGAAGAACTAAGTTCTCTGCATTTCCACTGTTCTGGCAAACAACGTTGTTTAGAGTACTTAATTCCCTTTGTTTTGTAGGGGATCAAGGTAGGCATAATGGTCTAGTGCTTTCAGGACCTAATGACAATGATAACAATGACAACAACAAACAAGAGTACTGATTGGCACAGCATCCTGGCCAGTGTGAAGAAATTGGTCCTGATTGCATAAACTGATAATGAGTGAGATGAGCAGAACCAGAAGAACATTATACAAAGTATCATCAACATTATGTGTTGATCAACTGTGATAGACTAAATTCTTCTCACCAATCCAACGGTACAAGAAAGTTCCAAAGGACTCATGATGGAAAAGGCTCTCCAAATCCAGAAAAAAAAAAGGAACTGTCGAATATGGATGCTGATTGGACCATAGTATTTCTTTTGGTTTTGGTGCTATTGTTTTTCTTTTTTGAGGTTTTTAATTTTTGCTCTGATTCTTCTCTTATAATATGACTAATGCAGAAATATGTTTAATGTTATTATGTATATATAACCTATATCAGATTACCTGTTGTCTAGGGAAGTGGGGGAGGGAGGGGAGGGAGGGAGAAAAATTTGAAATTGGAAATCTTATATAAACAAATGTTGAGAACTATCTCTACATGTAACTGGAAAAAAATAAAATACTTTTATTTTTAAAAGGAAGGAAGAAAGGAAGAAAGGAAGGAAAGAAGAAAGAAAGAAAGAAAGAAAGAAAGAAAGAAAGAAAGAAAGAAAGAAAGGAAGGAAGGAAGGAAGGAAGGAAGGAAGGAAGGAAGGAAGGAAGGAAGGAAGGAAGGAAGGAAGGAAGGAAGGAAGGAAGGAAGGAAGGAAGGAAGGAAGGAAGGAAGGAAGGAAGGAAGGAAGGAAGGAAGAAAGAAAGAAAGAAAGAAAGAAAGAAAGAAAGAAAGAAAGAAAGAAAGAAAGAAAGAAAGAAAGAAAGAAAGAAAGAAAGAGAAATTGATCCTGAAAAATGTAATAAGCAAATTTTTGTCACAGGATTTCAGGTCAGTTAGTCTTACTTGAAATCATCATGAAAATCAACTTAATACAAAGGACAGTAAAGAGAATGTCACTCCATTATGTTCTGGTACCACAAGAAATCATGATATATTGGAACATAACAAAAATACCGATATTCTACCTTCAGTACAAATATCACCAGCCATAAAAGACAGATCATAAGTACAAGTAAAATGAACTGAAGACCAGGAAATATTCATTATATGTCAGTATCAAACCAAAATTGGAGTTTTCACCAATTAGAGGCAGCAGCCCTATATAGATTTTTGTCAGTGATATTCTCAACTCCAAAGCACATACAATATTCTGTTGACCAATGCAAGGAAACCACAAAAAAAAACCCAGCTTTACCACTAAACTTGATTAGATGAAATGAGTTGAAACTGAATAGTTACTAAAATCTGAAGAAGGAAAAGCTAAAGACACTGAGGTCATTGAAAATATTCATAACCCAAACTCCAGAAATTACATGTCATAGCAAAACAGATGACAAAAACAGCAGCATTACCTAGGAAAGGAAATAAAAATCATATGAGAACAAAATGAAAATACTCATCATCCCAATTTTCCTGACTGCTAATAGATTTTTACTAAAGATGCTTTCAGGGAACCTAAAGAGAATGAGTTTTTGTCTAATATTTTAATTCTACTACCAAAAACAATTGTTTTATCCATCTATAGAGTAATACATGAGTTATTATATATAAAAGAAAAATATCAAGATAGTCATGTGCCCCAAGAAGACTTATCTGTAGTCCATCAAAAAAGATCAAACTGAGATAATAGTAAAAAGTATGGCAATAATGGTGCTAGAACAAAACAGTAATAGATGACATGGAACATGCTATAATTCCAGAGTATAGTAAAAGCCACTGTTGTGACTTTAAAAATAACATATTTGATAAATTTTGAAATGGAATTGATTTATCCTTTAGAAATATTTCTCCTGTGGAGACCCGTATCTTTCTCCTGCTCAACCAAGTTAATCTTTAGGAATATCAAAATGCTATCAATGCATATGAGAAAAATCAGACAATATCCCAGAGTATCGACAAAAGGAAAGAACACAATATTTAGGTCTTTAACCATAATTTCCATTATGACACTGTATAAATAGGATGAAAGAACCAATTTCTAGGGCTTAAATTATTTGGCATCCCATAAGACTTCACATATCAACATTTTTTTCCAACTCAAATCTTTTTTTTTTTTTTCTGGAGAATCTAGAGAAGAAAATGTGGGGCACATAAAATTTGCAGACATAATGTTTCAAGTGGCGATTATTGGGTTTAATCAAGGGAATTCAGTTTGGGGGAAAGTGTGTTATTCTTCAGATTTTCAGTGATTTAAAGGTTCAAGCACATTAGACTGAGAAAGGATAAATCAGTAATTGATATGATTAGGACAAGAAAGTTAGAGGGAGGACTTGTATGATTATTGTTGTAATAAGATGGAGCCAGAGCCAGAAAGGACCTAAGATGTCGTCTAATTCAACCCTGTGATTTTAGAGATGAAGAAATTGAGACCTAGGGAGGTTAAAATCAGCTGAAGATCAGAAGGCAAACATCCAAAAGAATAGCCTAAGCTCCAAACAAGGTAGAAATCAAAGGTGGAGTGGAGACTCCTGGGTGACTCACCGCTTCTGAGCCCTCTCTGGGCTGGCCCCATGTTCCGTTTCCACAGGCTCTCCTGCCCCCTCGCCCCCCCACAGCCCCCAGTTCTGAGGAGACCATAATTCAGTTACAGAAGACACCCCCCTCCTTTGGTAGGGATGGAATATCTGAGTCACTCCAGATGCAGGATGTCAGCACAGGCCTGAGGCTGGCCATGGTGTGAAGCAGCTAGGTGTGGGGGCATCTGTAATGGGACAGCTTCATGAAATAACTTTTTTATCTTGATATTTTTTTTCTGATTAGCCAAACCTTAAAACAACGTAATGAAGTAAAATTGTGAGTATTCTCCCTGATCGCATGAATTCAGAAAGATCACAACGCTCCAGTGTCTTCTCAACCAGTGCAATTCTCTATAGCAATCATCCCTAGAGTTAATCTACTGAAACTACACGAGATGGCCCTGGATTCAGGAGGACCTGAGTTCAAATCCTGCCTTGGCCACTCAACACTTACTAGTGGTGTGACCCCGGGCAAGTCACTTAAACCTCATTGCCCCACAAAAAATAAATAAAATTTAAAAAAATAAGAAATAAGGTGAATGCTTTGTATACTATTTGTGTATGTGCTTGCTCCAAATCACATAGATGTGATAAAGGCAGGATTTCAAAAATGCATCATCAGTAGAATGAATAAAGACCATGATGACAGCAGTGGTCTCTCTGGACCATTCACAACTCACAAAGTGAAGATGTGGATCTCCCAAAAAAAGTTTTCCACAATAAAATCTGCTATGCAAAATGAGCCACTATATGTTTCATTAAAAAAATAAAGGTTCTCTACAGTCAAATTTAAAGGCATGTGGTGGCATCTGCCATGGAAGTCAGTCTGATTAATGTGCTCCATATGGTGCATGATGTGCTATGACACAACTCTTAAAGGATATTGTATGTACCCAACTAGCCAAGAAAAAAGAGCACAAAACAAGTGCCAAAACTGACAGTTTCAGTGTAACAACAGTGAGCAGCTTTGTGACTCCCATGTGAAAATTCTTTCACATCAAAAGATGCATAACTTGGATGCCTGTTAATGTGTATAAAATATGATCTAGTTTCTGTAAATCTATAACAACAACAACAACAAACCTAACTGGAATTCTGTTGAGCTCTCTATATGACACAAAGTAACTGACATCTATTTAATCTCTGTACTACATAATAAATTGTTTCCTTATTTTGAAGTTTCACAAATAAAGATACATAGATCTATAGGGACAAAACTGTCACAGACTAGAATATACTTGTGTTTTGCATGTGTTAACAATACTTTAGTCTCATGTTATTTTTGTTTGTTTGTTTTTGGTTTTTTTGCAGGGCAATGAGGGTTAAGTGACTTGCCCAGGGTCACACAGCTAGCTAGCGTCAAGTGTCTGAGGCTGGATTTGAACTTGGGTCCTCCTGAATCCAAAGCCGGTGCTTTATCTACTGTGCCACCTAGCTGCCCCCCTAGTATCATGTTCTTAAAGAAAACTGAAATTTAGGGGCACCTAGGTGGTGCAGTGGATAAAGCACTGGCCCTGGATTCAGGAGGACCCGAGTTCAAATCTGACCTCAGACACTTGACACTTACTAGCTGTGTGACCCTGGACAGGTCATTTAACCCTCATTGCCCTGCAAAAAACAACAACAACAAAAAAAAAACACTGAAATTTGCCCATCAAAATGGAGATAAATTTAGATAAGAAACCAATATCATGGGCTTTCCAATCACAACAGCAGGAAGGTGAAATGGACAGTTGCTCCTAATTATTTTGTGACTCGTATAATTTGGAGTGCTAATCAAAGGGGAATTTTATATTGATGGGTAAGCTTCTACACATTCTCCTATTTGCCAGGGACACTGTACCCAGTACATTGTAGAACCTCCTAAATAAGATTTGTAATCACTCAGAAAAGTTTGGCCCAACTATCCCCACAGGGAAAAAAATAAGTGGATGAAGAAGGCTTATTGTCTTGGCTATGATATGTAATTGGTTTGACAACCAGTAATTTTCATTCATGAGTACATAGAGCTAGATATAAGCAGAAAGGACAGAGTGGTTTAGTTTTCCTTTAGGAAACTACAGAATTCTTTTGATATCCCAAGCTTCTACTTAAACTAATGTCCATCATTTTCGAATCAATATTTTTCTGACAATTATGAAATGCAAAATGGATCGATTTGATTACAATAAATTTAAAAAGTTTTTGCACAAAGAAAACCAAGGCAATTAGGTTTAGAAAGAAAGCAGAAAGCTGGGAGATAGATATTTTTACAGCCAGTGTGTCTGATAAAGATCTCATTTCTAAAATATATAGAGAATTGAATCCAATTTAGAGGAATACAAGTGATTCTCCAATTGAGAAATGGTGAAAGGATATGAATGGGCAGTTTTCAGATGAAAAAATTAAAGCTAAATATACTCATATGAAAAAATTACTCTAAATCAATATTGATTAGAGAAATGCAAATTAAAACAACTCTGAGGTACCACCTCACACCTACCAGTTAGCTAATATGACAAAAAAGGGAAAATGATAAGTATTGAAGAAGATATGGGAAAATTAGAACACTAATATATTGTTGGTGGAGTCGTGAACTGAGAGCAATCTGGAACCATGCCCAAAGGGAAATAAAACTGTACATACCCTTTGAACCAGCAATAACACTACTAGTTCTGTATCCAAAAGAGATCCAGGAAGGGGAAAAGGACCCATATGTACAAAAATATTTACAGCCGCTCTTTTTGTGATGGCAAAGAATTGGAAATTGAGGGGATGCCCATCAATTGGGGAAAGGCTGAACAATTATGGTATATGAATGTAATGGAATACTATTGTGCTATAAGAAATGATGAGCAGGCAGATTTCAGAAAAACCTGGAAAGACATGAACTGATGCTGAGTGAAGTGAGCAGAACCAGGATAACATCCTTTACAATAACAGCAACATTGTGTAATGATTAACTGTGAAGACTTAGCTCTTCTCAGAAATACAATGATTCAAGGTAACTTCAAAAGACTTATGATAGAAAATGCTCTCCACATCCAGAAAAAGAACTGGAGTCTGAATGCAGGTCAAAGTATACCATTTTCCCTTTGTTATTTTTTCTTTCTCGTGTTTCCCTTTCATTCTGATTCTTCTTTTACAACATGACTAATATATAAATATGTATAACATGATTGTATATAAATAATCTATATCTGATTGCTTGGTGTCTTGGAGAAGGGGGAGGGAAGGGAGGGAGAGAGAAAAATTTGGAACTCAAAATATTACAAAAATGAATGTTGAAAACAATCTTTATATATAATTGGAAAATAAAATAAAATACTACCAAGAAAAAAAGGAGAAAGCATCCATCAAAGCCATCCTTACTCCAAACCTAGTTCAGCTCATGACTCTTTAGATTACTTTTTGACTTTGCACTCCCATCTCTACCAAGTTTTCATCTCCCTTTTGCTGTCTTCCCCATTAGAATATAAATTCTTTTCAGGCAAGGATTATCTTTTTGCTTATATTTATATTCGCTGCGCCTACTACACATTAAGTACTTAATAAATGCTCTACCTATCTAGTACTGAGTTTTTTAAATAGGCTATTTTGCTCTAAATTACTATTGATCAGAGAAATGCAGATTTAAATAATTCTAAGGTACTGCCTCACACCTATCGGAGTGGCTAATGTGACCAAAAAGGAAAATGTTGGATGTTGGAGGAGGTATGGGAAAACTGAGACACTAATGCACTGTTGGTGGAGTTGTGAATTGATCCATCCATTCTAGAGAATAGTGTGGAACTACGGGCAAAGGACTATAAAATTGTGCATACTCTTTGATCTGGAAACACCACTGCTAGGTATATATCCCAAAGACATCCCCAAAAGGGGGGAAGACCTATTTGTACATAAATATTTATAGTAGCTCTTTTTGTGGTAGCTAAGAATTGGGAATCAAAGGGATGCCCATCAATTGGGGAATGACTAAACAAGCTGTGGTATAGGATTATAATGAAAAAAAAATATATTGTGCTATAAGCAATGACAAGCAAGATCATTTCAGAAAAATCTGGACTTACATAGACTGATACATGGTGTTGTGAACTGACCCAGGAGAATGTTGTACACAATTAACAGCAATATTGTTCAATGAAGAACTGGGTGACTTAGCTATTCTCAGCAATTAAATGATCCAAGACAATACCAAAGGGCTATTCCTAGTGCTGAAAGATCCACCTCCAGAGGAAGAATTGATATTGACTGAATACAGGTGGAAGCGTGCAATTTTTCAACTTTTTTTCATTTGTTATTGGAGTCTTCTTTTACAAAATGGCTAATTTGGAAATGTTTTACATCATTGATTGCATATGTATAACCTATATCTGATTGCTTACTGTCTCAGGGAGAGTCATGGGGATGGAGGGAAAGAAGGGACAGAACTTGGAACTCAAAACTTTAAATAAAAACGTTAAAAATTGAAAAATAAGCTAATTTGATTAGAATTCTTCCTGTTTTGGGGCAGTTAGATGGCGCAGTGGATAGAGCACCTACCCTGGAGTCAGGAGAACCTGAGTTCAAATCCGGCCTCACACACTTAACACTTAGTAGCTGTGTGACCCTGGGCAAGTCACTTAACCCCAATTGCCTCACTTAAAAAAAAAAAAAGAAAGAAAGAAAAGAAAGAAAGAAAGAAATTGGCTGCCCCTTTCTTATGATTGCTTAAAATTTATTTATGGTACAGCATCAAGTGACTCCTGGGAACTGTAACTTAAAATAAAATGTATTATTACTACTATTAATAATTACAGTCACTAATTGCTATGCGAACTTTTGTTGGCACCCTTCCACATTGCAAAAATGCAGATAACCTAATAAACTACTATAAATAGATTTTTAGAGTATCCTAGAAGACATATGAGAACTTTGAAAGTTTAGAGGGTGGGAAAATGGAAGCATAGAATTTAGACTTTTTTCCTATCATTTTTCCCTTGGAAAAATTCTCATTTTAAGTATATGATCATAAATAACTCTGAATCATTTGGGAATTGACATTTTTAGACATTTAATTTTAGCATAATAAGAGATCATATAGGTATCCCCACTTCCATTTTTGAAATATCTTTTATTTTTTTTTCTTAAAATGATAGAATATTTCTCCACTAAAGCCTTATTCTGGCACCTTTTTATGGTGTAGAGGTAATCCTGCATTTTCAGAGCATTTGTCTGCAAGATCAACTAGTCAATCAACAATCAAGTATTTTTAAGTGCCTACTTAATGCCAAGTTTTGTGATAGGTTGCAGAGATTTAAATACAATGAATGATAGAATGAAAGCTACCTTGTTGAAAAGGCTTTGCATATGGGCTGTGTATTAGTCAGCAGAGGACCAACCTATTTATACATGGAAAAACTCATAACCAAAAAATGAGTCATCAGTTCATAAATGTTTTAGCAATAGCAAGTCACACCAAAGACATCATCGGAGACTCTGCAATGGAGGTGAAGGAACCCTAAACTAGAAATCAGGTGAACTTTGGATAAAATTCCATCTTTGCCACTAATTGTATTATGGTAGGTAAGTCACCTGATTTCTTTGTCAGTTTCTTCACATTAAAATGAGGGAGTTAGATTTGAGGACCTGTAGGGTCCTTTTCATCCCTACCATTCTTTTTTCTATATGAATGTGTCCACAGTAATGATGATGTTCTTGTATTCCTACCTAAGGGCACAGGAAGAGAATCGTTATTTTACCTATGAAAGTTCATTCCAGACCATTAAGAATAGGTGGGAAGGGAAGGCAAGCATTATCTTATGGATGTTTATAATGAGTCTAATTTTGGAATCCCCACAGCACCATACATCTCTAAGTCTGTGATGCTTGCAGAATAGAATTATAAATTTGACATAATTTTATAAAAATTTGAAAATTTCAGTGTAGACTTATTCTTTACAATACACACAATGATAGGCTTAGTCTGAAAAGATTATGTGATGGATCTAGCATGCCTTATGAAGACAACACAGAACCCTGCCGATTCCCCAATATTCCAAAGCAATACAGATTTGTGACTGTCAATGGAACCCATCACAACATTGCACTGAATCAATTTTTCCAATGTTATTAAATAAGACATTACAATACTCAAATGGTTAGTAATTCCTTTTAATTTGGTGGAATTCCAACAACCATCCTGAAATTCTAACTGTAAATATTTGTTTCATGAAAAACATTCCCAAGCAAAAACATTTATATATTTCACTCACTGACATATGGCAAAATGTTATAGTGGTGAGTCAGTAAAAAGTTGGGTTTGAGTGTTTCATATGACACTAGTGTTGTAACCATGGGCAAATTATTTTGCTTCTTTGAGCCCCATCTGAAAAATAGCAGCCAGTGAGTTTGACTTCGAGTCCTAATAAAATTATAAATAATATTATCAAAAAGATGATTAAATGGACATCTATAAAAACAAAGGAATAGTCATACCAAACTAACCCCATTTCCTTTTCTGACAGGGTTATTCAACATATATAACAGAGGACTGTTGTAGATGTCATTTGTCATTTTTGTCAAAGCATTTAAAGAAGCATTTTATGCTATTCCTCTGGACAAGATAGAGAGATGTGGTCAAGATGAATTCATAGTTAAGTCAACTGAGGATTGATTGAATGTCCAAACTCAAAGAATAGCCATTAATTGTTCAATGTCAACTTGGAAAGAGATACTTACAGGAGGACCCCAGGAATATGTATTTGGCCCTGTACTATTAAAAGTTATTATAAACGACTTGAAAAAAGATATTCATCACGTGCTTATTACATTTTTGGAAAACTCAAAACTAGCAGAGATTGGTAACACATTGGATGACAGATCTGGCATTCAAAAATATATTGACAGGCTAAAACATTGGGCCAAATTTAACAAGATGTCATTTAATAAGGATGAATGTAATCTTACATTTGGTTTCAAAATGCACTTTCATAAGTATAACGTGGGGAAGGCATGGTAAGATAACAATTTTCCTGGAAAAGAGCTATGAGTTTTAGTAGAATGTAAAATATGGCAGCCAAAAAAGTTATCATACTTAGACTATGTTAAGAGAGAATAGTGTTCAGATCAAATGAAACAACATATCTACTGTACTCCCCTCTGTTCAGAACATCTCAAGTATTACTTTTAGTGCTAGACTCTACATTTTAGAAAGGACATTGGTAAGATACAAATATGGTCACAAGTCTTAAGGTCATAGTATATGAATATTGGTTGAAGAAATTGGAGATATTTGTTTTCAGTAGAAAGAAGACTTATGGGCCATGTGATATCTGTTTTTGGTATTTGGATCTCTATGTTATAAAAGAAAGATTAGACTTTCTGCTTGATTTTGGTTTGATGTAAGAAAAAACTCCTTGTAGAGATTTCCAAAGTGAACTAGACTACTGTGGTCAGTAGTGTATTTTCCTTCATTAGAGGTTTTCAAGAAAAGGCTGGATGACCACTTGTTGAGATTATTTAAAGGGGGTTCTTGTATGGATTGGACTGAGTTCCCTCCCAAGTCCTAGATTTTTTGATTATGTGAAAATTGTATTGGATCAACACACCATCAAATAGATGTAATCTTACATGGTGGCTGCAAGTAGCATAGAAAAAGAGCTGATCTCTACATGACCCATTCTCTTTTTTGCATTCACAAAGGTACAAGCTCTGTGCCCTCCCACAATGAATGGGAAAATGTCCCATAACAAAAATTTTCTAAATATAAGTCATGCAGCAGGGAAACAAATATCCCTCTCCACCTACACCCACCTCAGCCTAACCAGTTCCTCCTTACCCAGAGCTAAATGTTTCTACCACAGCTGATAATAGTGGTCTAAGTCAAGCAGTGTTACAGAGAAGATGAACCAGAATGAAAGTAGTTACCATAAAGAAGAAAGCAAACGGGTTTCCTTTTGTTCCCTACTCAAAATTGTGAGATGGTACATTTTCTAAAGTTATATATATATATATATATATACACATATATATATATATATATATACATATTTATATGTGGGGGGGTGGGGGTTTGGGGGTGGGGGGGTGGGGGTGTATATATATGTACACACATATGTGTGTATGATATTTGGAGAAATATTTTATTTTTTACAGATCATAATAAATTTTGGCAAAATTATCCAGAAAGCACTGTGGGAGAAAATCATGTTAAATATTGGGAGATGGTCAGCTATCTTTAGGTTTCATAGTATAGTTCTACTTAAAAATATAGTCTGGGAGGGGCAGCTAGGTGGCACAGTGCATAGAACACTGGCCCTGGATTCAGGAGGACCTGAGTTCAAATCCGACCTCTGATGGTTAACACTTACTAGCCATGTGAACCTGGACAAGTCACTTAATCCCAATTGCCTCACCAAAGAAGAAAAAGAAAAAGATATAGTCTGGAAGAACTCAGTGACAAAGACTTTGATACTCTTAATGGCTATGCTATATATTTTCTTAATCTTACTATATTGTACATCTGCCATGTTGTGGAATATTGGCTGATTACATTTGTAGAGATTAAGCCTAACTGAAAGTAGATTCCTTCTTCCTGTGGAAGTACACAGGAGGTGAAACATGGTATGTCACCAGTACACACATCAGTATCTCAAGGTAGCAACTAGAAAATTGAAGGTGATAAATAATGTCCCTTGGAAATAAATCAAGAATCAATTTTTCCTTGAAAAGTTTGCTGTAAGATACAAAGAATACTTGAGATATGTTTAAGAATGGTGAACTAGTTTATAGTTTCAGAGATGATTGGGACTCAGTGGATCACTGGAATCAACGTGTCTGTCCTTTAAAACTTATTTCATCCTTCAAATGTCTTCGTTAGTTAATAATATTATAAAAAGGACATTTGGGGAGCAGCTAGGTGGTGTAGTGGATAAAGCACCAGCCTTGGATTCAGAATGAACTGAGTTCAAATCGGGCCTCAGACACTTGGCACTTACTAGCTGTGTGACACTGGGCAAGTCACTTGACCTGCCAAAAAAAAAAAAAAACCGGCCTTTATAAGGGGCTAATTTGTGTAATGATCATGAATATACCAGGAAGTATGGAAAACACAAAGCAGTTTCACTTTCAGAGGAAAGGTACTGGTGTCTAACTATTCTTTTTAGTTTTTGAGTTTTCTTGGCCAAGATACTGGAATGGTTTGCCATTTTCTTCTCCAGCTCATTTTACAGATGAGGAGCTAAGGCAAATAGGGTTAAGCAAATTGCCCAGGATCACACAGCTAATAAGTATCTAAGAGAGATTTGAACTCAGAAAGATGAGCTTTCATGACTCCAGGCCTGGTACTTTGTCCGCTGAACCAACTAGCTGCTCCATACTTTTTAGTAGGTCATTGTTAATAAATGGGAGAAAAATAGTTAAGAGCATTATGTTCCATATGGTCCTCTTCAGACTCAGATGTTGGACAAGGTTGGCAAGGAAGACCTGTATTAAAATCCTAGCTGTGACCACTTAACTAGTTGAGTGACCCAGGGCAAGTTGCTTAACCTTTCTTTCTTTCTTTCTTTTTTTTTGCAGGGCAGTGAGGGTTAAGTGACTTGCCCAGGGTCACACAGCTAGTAAGTGTCAAGTGTCTGAGGCCTGATTTGAACTCAGGTCCTCCTAAATCCAGGGCCAGTGCTCTATCCACTGCGCCACCCCCTGCTTAACCTTTCTTAACCTCAATTTCCTTATCAATAAAATAGGGATAATAATAGCATGAGGTTGATGTGAGGATCAAATGAGATAATATATTTAAAGTGTTTTGCAGACCTTAAAGTGCTAAATACTAGTTATAAGTATAATCATCATTATTAAGACATTTTATTAATTTTACCAAAGGACTGATTGATTGATTGATATTTGGAAAAATTCTTTGATTAAAAAATCTAGGGAGCAGCTAGGTGGCACAGTGGATAAAGCACTGGCCCTGGATTCAGAAGGACCTGAGTTGAAATCCGGCCTCAGACACTTGACACTTACTAGCTGTGTGACACTGGGGTAGTCACTTAACCCTCACTGCCCCACAAAAAAAAAATATCAAGATAAATGGACCTTTATTTAATATTTCTTTGCATCAAGGAGCTCATCAGTGTAGGTACTCCTTCCAGCATACAAAGAATAATCTATCCATGCCTTCTTGCCCTCCATTATTCTGGTCAATGTCCGATAAAGTCTTTATAAAAATTTGCCTTATATTCTAGCAACACTCTTCTATACCTTTTTAACATACCATGACCACCCTTACAACATGTAGGGTGTCTATTATCATGCTTTTATTCATGACCAGCCGACCTCCTTACAAAAGACATTATCATGAATTTTTTTTTAATTGCATTATTCCCCCCACATAAATTGTGCTCCTATGTTTCATTTCAGCATAAAGTTAGCCTTGAATTTTCAAAGGCTAAGCTGCCAGAGTTCACCTGAAAGGTTTTCCTGGCTAGAAAAGTCTTCAAGTATGACCTGGTAGCATACTGTGTCTACTCTCTGAGAACCAGCCTGCCAAAGTATGGAGAGTCTCATTATCAGGAGGCTGACTACCAAATGTTGAATTCATTGGCCAGGGGAACCCATAAGGCAGAGAAAAATGCAAAACAACTCTCAGTCCTGTGCAGTTCCCTTCCATTTCCATGGTGACAGTAGTAGAGTGGCAGAAAAGGGGGCAAAGGGCTTTAGAATCACTGTTTTTGAAGAACCTATAAATTTTCATTTAACTGTTGGTACTCAAAATTTCAAATCCTTTCCCAAAGACCAACAAAAAGCCACATTGGTTGAATAACCAAACCATCTTATAATTTATATTCTCACTAGAAACGATGCCAGAAAGTATATGGAAGGTGGAACTAAATAGAGGAATGACTTAGACACTAACATAGAAAAAAAATTAACAAGTGGCAGGGTTGGTTTCATTATGTGTCCATTATGTGTCACATATCATTTGATGGGACAATTGATCATCTCACTTGATAATGTTCATGATAAGCATAAGCAAAAAGATAACCATAAAAATAATTGGGACTTTTACAAACACTCTAGCTGCCAAGTATTGAATAAAGAAATTTCTTGAAGCACTAGATAAGAACCTCAAAACTAAGTTAATACATACTATGATATTTAGTGACTTTATTAATAGTTGTCGGAGAGGATGGCGAGAAATATTAGAAAGTATGTTTCAGGATTAAAAAATGAAGAAGACCAAAACTTTATTGAATACACAAAAACCTCACAAAGACTTTTTTTCAAGAAGGTACAAGGTGTGATAAACAATAAACATAAACAAAAAGCAAAATGTCCAAGGACCAGCTACTAATGTAGGTTTCATTTCTGAATCATCTGCCAGTATGCAGTCAAACACTGATTCATTAGAACACAATTAAAAATTAACACCAAATAAGAATACTATGGAGAGAATGGAAAACGGATAAAGGAAAAGACAATGGCAAATACTATCACCATTTCCTAAAGAAATTTAATTGATGTAGCACAGTCACCACAAGGAGGCAACAAGAGTGCAGAAACAAGATTAGCCAGAAAATCCATTATCTCCTTGGCTAACAGAGAGACAAGGCAGATAACTGCAAAATTAGTATATAACAAAAAGTTATTTCCAACACCCTACAGATGGAAACAGTTATGGAAATACAGGCACACTAACACATAATTTCTGGAGCTGGGAGAAGGTATAATAATTCTGGAAAGAAATTTGTAATTATGATAAGAAAGTCAATAAAATGTTCAATCCTTCTGACCTAAAGATTTCACTGCTAAGCATATATTCCATAGAGGTCAAAGACAGAAAGGCCCCCTTATACACCAAATATTTATAGTAGGAAAGAAATAGAAACAAAATCAATACCCATCAATAGGGAGATAGCTAAGAAAAATTATAGGATTTGAATCTAATGGGATGTTACTGTGCTTTAAGAAAACATGAGGATAACAAATACAGGGAAGTATGGAAGGACATATAAACTGACACCACATCATATAAGCAGTGTCAGAAAAATGAGATTCACAATAGCTGTATCAATGTGAATAGACCAAACAACAGCAAATAACCCTGACTCCAGTGAAATTATGAAACCCATGCTTGGTCCTAAGAAAGAAATGAAAAAATTGACCTCCCTGCCTTCCTTGCATAGATGCAATATACACTGGATGGGTTGGTTAAGTTTTACTGAATTGCTGGTTTTCTACATTCCTTGTTAAAGGGAATGGTTCTTTGGGTAGAGAAAGGGAGAAGTATACATAGAGAAATGAAGGTAATTTAAAACCAAATTTATCAACAAATTGAAAACTTTTTGGATAAGGGTACAATGTGGAAATGAGGAAAACTGATACCAGGCTAGCCTCACAACACATTAGGAAACAGAAGAGAAAAAAGGAATTTGCATAAATCTTGACATGTAGATCGCTTAAACAAGATCAACCTAAGATCATTTAAAGATGAAACTGGTGGAAGGACAACAAATATCCCCATCATCCCCAAATGGAAAAGGTCTGTTAGCCTTCATATAATAAACTATTTTCTTCATCAGTGACAGTGGACTCTTGATGTGATCATGTGAGGAGGGGGAAATGGCACTACAGAAGACTGAAAGAGCAATTGGAACAGACTGAGTCTTCATAGATTAATCCATCTGAGAGGGGACACAATTTAGAGATTGTTGAGGGATAATCCTTAAGATTTTTGAAAATGGGAAGATACCAAGGAATTGGGGAAATAATGTGTAGTACCTCTACTGAAAGAGAGAGCATGGTATGCTTCCCTCTGAGAGCGAGTCCCAGAGCTAGGAAGACCTGGGTTCAGTTCCAGCTTAAGTCACAAACCGGCTGTATGATTCTGTGTAAATCGCTTAATTTATAGTACTCTAGTTAGCTAACACTATAATTTTCAGAGAAGGTTGTGACTTGCACTGATAATTTCTTCATTAAGGATTTCCCTGGAACAGCGGAATCACAGGTCTGGTCCTTATCTCTATGCCTATCCCCATCCATATCAAACAACAAGAGCAATCAATAGGATATCAATAACTACTAACCTATATGATTAATTTCTTGTAGTTAGAGGATCCTTATAAAATTATCTACAGACACACTGAGGGTATCCTTGATGATAATGAGAAGAGAAAAGGTAGGCATATGGCTTTGAAATAACACAACTGATTGAGAATTTTAAAGAATATGTGATCTCAAGGCAGCTAGGTGGCACGGTGGATAAAGCAAAGGCCCTGGATTCAGGAGGACCTGAGTTCAAACCCGACTTCAGACACTAGATACTAGTTGTGTGACCCTGGGCAAGTCACTTGACCCTCATTGCCCCGCAAAAAAAAAAAAAGAATGCATGATCTCACTATACTTTTACTTATAAAAAGACATTTTATTCAGCAGAATAAAATATAGCCTTAAAGTTTCCCCTCCAGCAAATTATCTCCAAATTACAAATTGCCATACAAGATTCCTTGATGCATATAACTACAGAGATAGCTTGTTACAAGTCTCTCATTAATATCAAACAAGGCATCTTGGTGTATGCTTGTCAAAGGCTCTCACCTCTGATATGGGGTATGTCCTGAGAAAAGTCCAAATGAAAGACAGTCTCTAAAAATGGTAAGGGTCTTCCGGATGCTCTTGTTTGCATATTGAATTATACCCATTGCTTCAAACCCTAGAATATTCCGTAACCTCTGTAACAACGACTCCCAAAGAATTCAGCCTAATAATTCATAAAGAATGTCTACTGATGAGTCTAGGATTTATAATTGGACAGACAGCTATTGGGCTATGCTTGTCAGCGTATCTATTTTGTACATGTATGATGAGTAGGGCCCAGAATTGAACAAGAAGAGAATGGTCTCAACTGCACTTGGGGAACTACATAGAGGCTATAATGACCTTTGGGGTTTTCTTGAAAGAAAACATTTTTTTGAATGATCAATATTCTTCCAGAGATGTTATAAAGCTCCACGTCATGGCAGCCTCCAGTCTGCAAGTTTTGAAAATTGTCAGTGACCCAAAGGTCAATGCAGAGATGTATGGTAGAAGTAAGAAAGGGGTAGCTTTTTAACAATAATGGCCTCAATGCAAAAAGTGCTGTCAGAAATTTTCCAGGTGAAGTGTGATCAGAAAAATGGAGCCTCAAATGTAATGAGAATAAGATATACATACAAATGAACAGCCCGAGTACTGTACAGGTATGTTCACAATATTAACAGACATAAAAAAAGACCTCCAGCATGTTTAGTGGCTCCTATAAGTTATGGAGAACATCTAGGCATGGAGGGACTGTGACCTCTACTTATTAGAGGGCATACCCACTTTAATGAGATCACAAATCTATTGAAGAATTATTTCCCCCTTGATTTCTTCTAGCACTGTGACTTCCAATAATTTTAGTTTGATTAAAAAGTCTCAACAGTCTTTACTTGATTTTTTAAATATGTTTATCTTGGTAGTCTTTTGATTTTTCAGTCTAACAGTGTATTGTATGAAATCATTTGTTGAATACATTATCTAAAAGTGTAAATCCATAAAAGAGAACATATTATCCTACTGAGTTCATGTCTAGGACTTCTCAGCCTTTGAAATCAATTTCTAAATATTTATTTCAAAAACAAAAATAGCTTTCCCCCCTCAAGTTACTGTGTTCTATGTCCTCTAGTAATATCTATTCTTAATACTTATTGATATTTATTTATAATCCGTGTTTTTAGTTATTTGTTGAGTTATTTGTATTTTAGATAAATACAATGGAATTATATCCTTCTGTCTTAAAAAGCCTAAAATGAAGAGAATTTCTTTATGTTCTTTCACTTCAAGCACTGGGTATATGCTTTTTTTTTTTGGCAGGATGAGAAAGCAGGAAGTGTTTATGCAAAGAAAGGAAGTATGAAAAAGAGTGGAACTAGGATCATAGGATATTTCAACACATAACAAATGTGGCTTTATCACTAAAGGAAGGTAATGTGTTCCTGGAAGTAAAATTGAGCTGCCTGTTTCCTTTGCTAACTATATAACCAGCAAGAGAAATGACAAATCTGGAATTGGTCCTAGTGCATGAGCCAGATATAATTAATAAGGTTAAAGTTGGGCATATTTCACATTTATGTCCCTGTTTTATATGCAGGTATTTTAACCCATCAACAGGATTTTCATATATTAAAATGGCATTTTAAAGAATGGACTTGTAAGATAAACAGTTCAGCGAAAGTAACTAAGTAGGCGATTTTATTTAGCAATTATTCTCATTGGAGGTTCAGACATACACATGATGGTAATAGACAAGAGAAAAGTCATTAAGCTCATGCCAATATTTATTACTATGGGGGCCTACTAGAGCTATATCTAAACACATCATCAGATAACTGTTACCTAGACAAATTGTTTTTAAAAGATCAGGCTTCAAATAACCATTCAATATAGCAAAATATTTTTAAAATTGAGTTTGGTTTTTGATGGAATTAACTAATTGTTATTACATTATCAGTTATTAAAACAATCAATCCTGAGGCATAAGTAAGACGTGTCTATATGAGGGACAATTTTTTTTTTGGTCTTGAACAATCTTTTGTGTTGAGGCATGCATTGTCCCATATAGGTACATAAACCTACTATATATATGCAGACACACACATGCATAGTGTTTCATCTTAAACATGCTAGCCACCTCTACCTCAACAAATTCTGTTGAGAGTTCCTCCTAAAATATGCTACACGTTGATAGGGCCTGAAAGCAAATGTCTAGGTAAATGAATTACTCCTATTTATTATGTAATTGTAATCCATACCTCGAAACAAGAGAATGGACTAGATAGGTTTCCTTTGTAGGAAAGTTGTAGCTGGGCTTTACTGTCTTAAAGACATGAATATTTCAGATCAAAGGGATTTTAGAGATTATCTAATCCGACTCCACAAGGATAAAATGAGGAGGCCCAGAGGTAGGAAGACATTTGCCCAAACTTAGTTACATAGTTATTTTGTCACTGAGGTGGAACTAGACCCTGGTGTCCCGTCTCCCATCTTGGTGCTCTTCCCACTACATCATGCTGTTTCTCCTGTCACAGTCTCTGCCTCTAGGCAAAGTCTCCTACTCCTGAAAGATCATATTACCATATAGAGATATGTAGGCGTGTTACACACACACATGCACACGCACGCACGCGCATACACACACACACATGATATAAACGTATACAAAGTTTTATTTAAAGAAAACAGTATGCAAACGAGTTAATGATAGTAATAAATATGATGCTCAAAAGGAAGAGTATTTCTGCACCTTGAGAAATGTTATAAGGCATCTGCAAATAACACTCTATTTTAGAAGTCACAGAAGAATCAGTTGATGTGTTGATTGGTTGATGTGTTGATTAATTTTGCTGAACTGAATATCTTTTTCTCTCTCTTTTTTACTTTTTTTTTTTGTTAAATAGGCTGGCTCACTAGTGATGGTGGTGGTGGGAGACTGGCATTTATCTAGTGCCTGCTATATACCAGGCACTGTGCTAAGTGCTTTTACAAATATTACCTCATTCAATCATCACAACAACCCTGTGAGGTTAGTGCTGATTGTTTTTCCATTTTACAGTTGAGGAAACTGAGGCAAACAGAAGTGACTTGCTCAAGGTGGCACAGTTAGTAAATGTCTGAGGCTGTATCTGAACTCAGGTCTACCTGATTGTAGGACCAGTGCTCTGGCCACTGGACCATCTTCTGCCTCCAGAAGAGATAATAGAAAATGAAGATGACATGAAAGTAAAATATATCAACAAAAATTAAAAAAAAACTTTTTAAAGAAGGCAAACATGAGACACCTAGTAAATTCAAACCATTCAATATAACAGTTTTATAATTTGCTACTACTTCTATATCAATTATATATACTTCTGCACTTCTTTTAATCACAGTTTTTGTATTGTTTTCCCATATCTATAAAAGACCAAACTGCTAACACACAGCCATGAAATGATTTATGGACATGGCACTAATGTCAAAAGATTTTCTAGTCTGTGAGTTGGGAATTTTTTCCAAGGGGGAGGAGACAATAATTTATGGAAGGGGAGGGGAGGGAATTAAGCCTACACAGAAGCAAAATAAATTTTAGAAGAGTAAAATTGCAAATGGAATGGGTGAAAGAAAAACAAAAAGGAGAAAGGAAAAGGGGAGATGACTAAGGGATGAGATGGAGATAAGAAAAATGGAGTGGTAAAGAAAAATGATGAGAAAAGAAAGAAAAGGCAATGACACAAGCAGAGGAGAAATGAAAAGATGACAGAGGAAGCTAAGTAAAGAGGAAAAGAGGGAAATAGGAAGGGAGAATGATCAATATTGGAATGATAGGGATGAGGTAAGGAGGGAAGAGAGGAGAAAAGAGGAAAAGATCAGGTGAGGAAACAAGGGAGAAGGGAAGAGGACAGCAATAGGAAAAAGTGGGAAAGGAAATCACAGAATGTTAAAGTAGGTCTTACGGTGAATGGTTTAGCTAGAGGCAAACTGCTTAACTGCTTTTGTCCTTTTCTTTAATTCATTTGGCTGGCAATATGAGTTACCCTCCTCCCCTTTTTTATTACAGCATTTGAAATACTGATCAGCAATTTGTCTTTTAAAATAGTCCTTTTGCAGTAGAAAAGAATTTGAGGGGCAGCTAGGTGGCTCAGTGGATAGAACACTGTCCCCAGATTCAGGAAGACCTGAGTTCAAATCTGACCTCAAACACTTGACACTTACTAGCTGTGTGGTCCTGGGCAAGTCACTTAATTCCCATTGCCTCACAAAAAAAGAAAAAGAAAAAAAGAAAAGGTTTTGATTTTCAAAGTTTATATTTAATATTTCTTTTCAATGTAAATCTTAAAGTTTTGCAGTTTAGGAAATTAGAACTAAAGGGAATTTTAAGAGATTATCTAATCCAGGGGGCAGCCAGGTGGCACAGTGGATAAAGCACTGGCCCTGGATTCAGGAGGACCTGAGATCAAATCCAACCTCAGACACTTAACACTTACTAGTTGTGTGACCCTGGGCAGGTCATTTAACTCTTATTGCCCTGCCAAAAAAGAGAAAGAGAGAGAGAGAGAGAGAGAGAGAGAGAGAGAGAGAGAGAGAGAGAGAGAGAGAGAGAGAGAGAGAGAGAGAGATTATCTAATCCAGATTCATCCAAGTTATAGATAGGAAAACTGAGATCAGAAGAAGCAATAGGACTTATTCAAGGTCACGTTAAGAGTTAGTAGTAGAAGTGGAACTAAAAGGCAGGTGACCTCTTTTCATCATGCCACCAGGAAATCACTTTTAGAAATTTACTCTGGAACTCAAGAAGGTAATTATTTTACAACAGGCTTCTTAACCTGGGGTCCAGGAATTTGGATTTTTAAAATATTTTGATAAATACACTTCAATGCAATTGGTTTTCTTTGCAGTCTTGTGTATTTTAAAAACATCCTTCGAAGAAAGAGTTCACAGGCTTCAGCAGACTACCAAGAGAGTCCATGGCATACACAAAAAGGTTGAGAACTTTTGTTTTATATTTAAAACCTATCTGATTACTCTGCCTCTGTCTAGCACTTAGCACAGTACCTGGCACATTGTGGGTGCTTAATAAATGTTTAGTGACTCAGACTTTGAGAGATTATTTCAATTATTCCATGAGGCCTAAAGGCTATATTTGGATGCAATTATTTCATTGTTCTGAGTCTTTCCTTATCACCATCAGTACTATACCCTCTCTCCCCATCCCGCCACCCCCCAAAAAAAATCCAGATATTTTCTTCACTTCGGTCATAGTGGAAATAATAATTAATGAGAAACAGACCCCCAAAAAGCTGACTAAAAATAACTTCAGGAATAGCAGAGTTCACCACTTTGCATAACTCTTTGGTTGTTTTTGTCAAGTCTTCAGATGATCTGCTATAATTAGTACAAGCCAGCAGCACACCAAAGTGGAAATTATTCTCTGCCTTGCACACCCTTGCTATCACTAAGAACATCATGGGCAAGTCACTTAACTTCTCCAAGTCTCAGTTTCCTTATCTGTAAAATAAAGAAATTGGTTTAGAAGGTCTCTGAATCCCCTTCCAGTTTGACATTTATGATCCTATCATCTGTTGAATTATCAACAACTCATAGGCTATTTGTTGAGAGCCAAGGTTGACTTACACGCTTGACAAACTATTGATTTGACCATTTACATCAAGTTAAACTCAATTCCAATTGGTTGAAATATATTATTTGTATAATAATAGTCATGCCGGTGCTTCATAAATTTTTTAAAATGTGGATAATCTATTGAGGTTTTTTCACTTTTCATTTGTTTGTTTTAGCATAATATAGATTAAGTCCATCATAGACACCCTAAATATATAAAGAAATTCTTTCATACCTATGCATTCTCTTCCTTTTGTTTGTTGTTGTTGTTTTTTTTTTGTCTCAGGTAAAAACTTAGTATATTTTTCCATTTGACCCTAGGATTTTAAAATAGATATTTGTATCTGTATATATGTGTGCATATATGTTTGTTTATATATACACGTGTATATGTATGTTTGTATATCTATACATGTGCATTTATGTTTGTTTACATATATGTTTGTATATCTATAAATTTTGTGTGTGTACATATATGTGTATATACATGTGTGTGCATATATGCATGATATGTGGGTGTGTATATAGGAAGAGATAGAGAGATATAGATTTGAGAGGCATCATGGAACAGTGGACATAAGGTTGGCCTTGGAACTGAGAAGATGTGGATTCAAGCATTGCTTCTGAAATATACTAACTATATGATAATGGATGACTCACTTTATCTCTCAATACCCAAGGCTACCCCTTAAGACTATAAGTTATAGACCACCTGCCTATCTGAATCAGTGGACAGAAATTCTACAGTAGCAGGTCTTATATTGAGGAAATCAAATATCTGGAAATGAAGAATACATACACACATATTGGGATTTGAGAATATATAGTATTTCTATTTCTTCAATCCTTTGATATTTTAAAAAAGTGATCTTTTCATTTATGTCTACACAATATTTTTGTCTACTGATACCTATACGTATATGCATTTTATATTTAAAAATATATAACATAATATATAATGTGTAATATTACATAATATATTAAATATAATATTTCTGTTTTACATGTAATGAAAATTACTCTGCTTTTAAAAGCCTCGAGGAATTAAAAGTAGAAGCCATTTTATTTAGTGAGAAATGTCAGATATTATTTATTTTATTTACAATTGTATAAATTTAAAGTAAAGTGGTTAGCTCTTAGATTATATGTGAAAATTCAAGAATAAGTGACAAAAACAGCTTTGAGTAAAGCATCAATTCTAACATAATATGTAACATCCAAGGAAAAAATTACTACCAAGAACTGATGTTATCAGGTATTAGCCTTTTGGCAGCATTTAGAAAATTCATGAAGCCTGATCAACTTCAAAAATTTCTAATGGAAAGGAAATATTTTCTTCTGAATCAAACAAATTTGAGAAGAAAATCAGACTTTCAAACATTGAGTTGAAATGTTCATTGCAAGGCTGCCATATTTTTCATTATCAAAAGGAATTTAAAGTATATTTCAAATAACTATATTTGTTAGAAACCTCTAAATATTACTACATCAACATTTCTTTTTCTCTATAATTAAAAAGAATGTCAAAAATTGACAAAAGGAATTATTAATAAAGGACTACCATAACTAATGAAAGAATTTCTGTTTAAAGGCACTGTTTCAAATTATAATTCTGAAGATATAATTAACCAGTTTATATCTGGAATTGGAAATCACAAGGAGAATATAAATTATACAATGTAGGAGTTATATCATTTAAGCAATGAGCTTGGAGAAAACCAGTTAAGGATATTTGAAAAAATTTTTCAAGAAAAAAAAGATGAAATATATGGCAAATAGAGTAAAATTCCTAAAAAGTATTCATCTTTCATAGTCACATACTGTTGGAACAGAGCGGCAAGTCATTTGCAGAATTTATTTGACAAATTATTTGGGAGGTTCAAATGTGCTGTTTTCAGAAATTGGAAATGCTGTAGTCATATAATGAACTAATTAATCCATGACCTGTTCAATAGATGGGTTAATTTATTAATTGCATATTATTCTAGCTTAAATAACTGTCTTTCCATCAGAGAATAATTTAGTTCCTAATATATGTCTTTAGAAATTAGACCTATGATATTTATCAATCCTGTATTTTAAAAGCTCCTTATTTTGCATTACCTTTGCTTCTGACTCTTACCAACCAGTTGATTCTAGAGTGTTTGTATATGTGACAATAACAACTGATATAACTAGAAGAACATTAAATTATCCTCCCCTTTGGGTTTAAATGACATTTTTTATGGGAAATTCATTTTGTTTTCCTATATATTATGTACATACATATAAAATAATATGTAAATTATACACACACATATATAAACACACATATACACTCACATATATGTTAATACCCTTTGTTACTCACAAACCTGTGACTATATTTGTAGAGAACTCACAGTGTGGAATTTCCCTCCACAGATCAGTAACTTAACTGTAAGGGATACTGAGAGAGATTATGTGACTTGCTCATGCTTGTACAGCTAGTATGTGTCAGAGCAGAACTTGAAACAGGTCTTCCTTATTTCAAGGACAGTCATCTGTCCATTACCCCATGTCTCCCTTATAACTAGATTAAAAATGGAACAAAATTTCCTTGGAAATAACTGGCAATTGTTGCATCATTAAATACATACACTACAACCCTAATACAGAGCATAAGATGTCAGAATTCATCTATCCTATGGGGGAAAAATCTGTCATATACACAGTGATAGAAAATCTTTCATTGTAACATGTTAAGCCTTCTAAGACAAGGGTTGCAACAAAGTTTAGTGTATTTAGAAATTAGACAAAACTGTCATTTGAAAACTGCAAAGTGGGATCTCTCATCAGAACCTCTTCAATATCTAACGGGTTTTTTCATTGACTGAATTCAACTCAAACATTCATAACAAACTTATGTTTGTATGCCTGAGTAAAGCCATATTTATGAGTAGGAAGAGCAGGCAGTTACCCATTTTTGTAATTTCAGAAATGTCAAGAGTACCTCCTACAATCTCAATATATGTTCCCCATTTAATTCAACAATCTAAAATTCTTTTAATAAAGAACAAAACCAGAATCTGAAATGAAACTCAAAACTATAAATAGCCCATACGAGAGGTAACTGATTTCAATTCACCTTGTGACATAAATTAATTCTGTCAGAAGGCCCCTTCCTGACATTATGCTTAGATGAGAAGAAAATGTAGGGACAGGGAGTATGACAGGGGAAAAATAAGTGGAAGTCATAGAGAGAAATAAAAATATGCTAGGAGCAACAAAAGCAACCTTCATCTAGTTCACCAGTTTTGCCTAGGAGTGTCCCTGACACAAAGAGATGAAATACTACATGGAACCAAATTGATAGCAGCAGCCAAACTTCTATTTCCTATGACATCACCAATAAAACTACTATGGTGATGGGGTTGAAGGGAATGGATGGTGAAGGAAGTATGAGAACAATATGTGACATTTTTTTAAAAGAGAGCTAATGGAATCTGGTCAAGAAGAATATTCAGAAACAGTTTCTTTTGTCATATTTTTAACCCTTCTATCTCAATACACTATTTACTAACAATCTTCCTGAAGGTAGTATACTCTTTGCTACTAACAGGGAGGCAGTAAGGTTTAGTAGTTAGAGAACTGCTCTGAGAGTTGCAAAGATGACAGCAAATCATGTTTTTAACAAGCACTGGTTGTGTGAGCCTGGGTAACTTGATATTTCTAGGTGACCAAACAACTCTAAGACTCTATTTTTGAGAAGTTACTCATCTGCATTGGTTCTCCCTACATAGATAAAACCACAGGTCCATTAAAAATAAGTACGACAAAACTACAAACAGCAGTATGGTTTTGCAAAAAAGATGGCGAGATTGGGAATCAGAAGACCTGGGTTTCAACCTTGTCTATGTTACTTACTATCTATGTAACCCCAATCAAGCACACCCAATCTGAGCCTTATTTTCTTCTACAAAATTAGGTTGAACTAAAAGACCATTACAAACCATTTCAGCTCTGGTCTATGGTCCTATATATAGTCCTCAACACAATGTGACAAGAGCACAAAGTGGTCGATTCAGTATAAATAGTTTGAGAGAACATTAATATCCTTGAGATAAGCCATGCAGCTTGATGCATTGTCCATAGCTACATTTGTTAATAGTCAAAGAGGTACAAATGTTGGGAAGAGATGGGCAGGGTTTAAAATTTTGGAGTCCTAAAATTTCTCCAGGTTTTCAAGTCTCATTTATCTTTTGGTAAAAAATAAATAAATAATAGGGTTATAAAAACAAGCCCCAGTGAGTCATAAACTTCAGAACATATTTTCATAGCTATTTTTCTCCCTTAAATAGGTCAAATACCATTGGTTTCAGGTAGATTTAGTTACCTCTATCATGAAGATCTTTAAAAGAGCAAGTTTAGATTACCACACCTCCTTTTTTAGTTAAATAACTTCAGGTTAGCCTTAACCAGTCATCTGAGTGGTTTTTCCCGTTACAAATGCTATGTTTTAAAGATTTATACATTAGAAATAAGTCAATATGAGAATTTAGAAAATGGCCTCTCAGCTTCAGAGGATTTTGGTGGAGTTACCCTCTATTAACTATCATATGATTCAGGTGTTGGGGGAGGGGACAACAAAAATATACCTGTTGCCTCTTTTTCAGACTTATTTCATGAACACATCATTTGTAATGACTGAGAAAATATGTTTACTTATTAGACTTATTAGTAAGCAGCTCCAAAATCCTAAAAGAAAACCATATTTATCTAAAGACAGTTCAAATGATAAGCTGACCTCAAACTCCACACCAATTCAATATTTTGCAATTCTCCATAATGAAATTACTTTATTTAGGTAATTGGAAATTAAAACAATTGAGGAAATTTCCCAGCAATAAAGTTGTGTGTCAATTCAGCTGTCTTCTAAAATGTCATACTTTAAGTATTCAACTCCATTCTAACCCTTTGCCTGTGCTTAGCTCCATTTCACACACAGGAACTTGACTATAGGATATCAGCCTTGAGCTGACATTGGCTAAATTGCCATTACAAGAGAGAAGCAGATAGTATTTTTATTAGGCTCTCAATGTCCCAGGCTCAAAGCTGCCAACACCCCTAACCCCAAAGAAACAAAGAAAAGGAGAAATGAGGGAAAAGGTCAATAGTATGATAAGTTTAAAACCACTCTCCTACATGGTATTAAGGCAGTCATGATAACATTTAGCAAATATTAAGGTTTTGCTCATTCACATTCTTCTTAAAAGAAGAATTGGGAACAGAGATTTTACATTGTTCCAAATACCTCAGTTCCTTCAATGAGAATGCCAATCCTTTTTTTTTTTTTTTTGTTCAGGGATAACATTTTAATTTCCCATTATACTCATTCACTTTTGAAATTATTGTTGGGAATCAAGCTCAGATCTTTTCTATTACAGACAGCAAGACAAATCTACCTTTTAGCAAAGCTGCGGATATATTTGACTTGACACCCTCACTTTCAGATGTTGTAAGCAAACACCTCTAAGGGTCTGGCAAAAGTCAATCACTCCTTCCTCCAGGTCTGTTACAGTGTTATTGGTTGATCCAATTAAAGTCTACTTAAAGTATTGGTGATCTCTGAATAGAACCATATAGCAATTGGAGTGTTTATCATAGAATAGGCTCCATATAGGAAAATGAATTTTCAGAAGTCTGAAATTCTACCAAAGGAGCATTGAGCTTCATAGAGAAAGCTACCAACTGTGCCCCAGAGAAGTTGTCACAGCATTGTTTTAAGTATTTTTTAAAGGCCTTTCTTTACACTCGTCATTGTAAAGCTGAAAAGAAGGGTGTTTTCTAAAGGAAAACTCCCAAGGATTTTAATAATTTTTTCTTTGTTTATTTGCATTTCTATCCCACATGACATCCCCCGTAGTTTATCATCCTGACATTTCAGACATCAAAGTGATATTAGAAAATGAAAGCATAAAGAGGTCTTATCAGAAAACAGTTGCAATCAGATTGGGCACCAGTATTTTCATATCGTTAAAAATGATAATTAAATCAATATAATAGAGTCTGTCAAAGACTTGCAGGCTCTATGGCAGTGAAATATTCAAAAGTCCCAGCAGGAGTACAGAAAAGAAAGGCAATGTTATACTTTTTTCATATTGCTGAATTTGAGGGCTTAATGTATTCGAAAGGAACTTTTGATGACATTATAAACATTATGGCTAAATGTTATTTAGTGCTATAACACATAGCTGTGATTAGAGACCATAGGAAATTATTACCCTTAAAAAGGTAGGTTTATATTATAAAGTACTCAAGCTCCCACCTGGTTTTGGAAGCTGTGTAGATACATAACAGGCAATGGCACTAATAGATTAGCCTAAAACAATATAGGAAACGTCAGAAGAATTGGTCTTTTAAAAATCAATCTTTTATTTATGAAACTGGAAAAAATAATTAGCCTGAGAAAAGAATAAAAGAGCATTGGCAGAGATACACAATATCACTAAGCAGCTCTGGGAGGCAGTCAGACTGTATGAATTAGGGTTGGTTGATAGCGAATGGGAAATATGACGGACCCCTGGCTAGTTCACAGCGGGAACTTTGCAGCGCCGGGCATATGCAAACTGATGTGGCTCAGCCTGTCAGCCCCACTCTATGTAAAACATTAAAAGGCCATGTTAGCAGCCTACCCCTACGGCTACCGAGGGAGACCTTTCCGGGGTGGCTGGGAGCTAGCGACACAAAGGTCTGAAAAGCTAAGGACTGAGGTGAAGGAGACAGCACGCTCCTGGTCATTTCAACAAGCCAGGAGGCAAAAGGCGAGGGAAGAAAGGGGAGGGTGCCGAGAAGAACTGCTACCCTAACTGGCAGAATGAGCGGACATTTGGAGCGGAGGACCCGCTGGCTGAAGAGAGCTGGGGGGGTGAGGAGATAGGGAGCTGTTCGGGATTGCTTCCCCCTCTTTAGAACTAAATCCCAGTTCCCTACTTTGTTCTCGACTAACTTTGTTCTTTCCCCTTAGACTGAGATGTGCGCTTTGGGAGTTGGGGGAGGGCACGGGAAGGTGGCAGCTGTAATTTACAAAAATAAACACACAAAAACTATTCGGGGAATTAACCAGGAAAGAAAAAAAATAGGTGCTGGTCCTAGAACACATACGGTCTGTGAACGTGCGCACGCTTTGGTACCTACCATGGTATTCTTGTCCAGGTACATAGTAGCTTGGGTTTCCCGCAATGTGCAGGGAAATGAGAACTTCGCCCTGCTCCCCATCCCCTTCCAGCTCCCCATGGTGGGTGCACAGGAAAAAGAAGGGCGAGAAGCGGGGGTAGTAGCCCACCGCCCCCCTCACCCTCAGCATCGCCCCCAGCCACAGGGCCAGGAGAAAAGTCCACCGCTTAGCGCAACTCCGCTCCATGCTGCCGCTGCCGCTGCTGCTGCTCCCGTGGTCGCCGGCCCCGCGCCGAGCTCATTCAGTTGGGGAGACAGGAGATGCTGGGATGAAGGGAAGGAGGTGAGGGGGGCCGGGGCAAGCCCCTCTCCCGGAAAGTTCAGGCGGCCCCCGCCGCCGCCGATGGAGGAAGAGCAGCAGCAGGAGAAGGCAGCGAGGATCCGAAGTTTGCGGTCGCTCGTGGGGCTGGGGGACAGCGAGCTGCTGGGGAAGGCAGGCAGCGGACGGCTGCGTCTCGGCTGCCTCGGTGCGGACACCCAGGTCCAGGAGTGGGAAAAGCTCCCGCCTCCTCTCCACACCTTCTTAAAGCCCCGGGCAGCGAGTCCTCCCCCCCAACACCACACGTGTCCCCGGCCCGGCTGTGCCCGCCCTCGCTTCCTCCCAGCTCTCCGGGCTCTCGTTCCCTCCCTCCTCCCCTCCCCTCCCTCCTCTTGTCGGTCCCTCCCTCTCTCCCTCTCTCGGTCTCTTTCTGGCAACTTGGGAGGAACTGGGCAGACGCTCAGCTGGGTTCAGGGGTCCGAGATTGCGAGAAAAGAGGGAGCGGAGTGGTGGAGGGAGGGGCTGCAAAGCAAGGCTGTGCTTGCTGATTGGGGATATGGGGGGGGGGGGGCGGGAGGGAGAGATCGGGAGAAAGAGAAACAGTGCTAGATATGATGATTTATTTTTCCCCAGGTGTCTTGGCAAAAGAAGAGATCATAAAATATCTTATCTCTTTCAGCTGAAAAAGGGGGTTGAGGAGCAGGGAAGAGAAAGGGAGAAATGGATGCATGCATGCACTGGAGACGGGGAGAAAGCTGGTTGGGACACTCGGGCCCCGCTTCGCTTTCTTTGTCTGTATTGGTTGCTCTTCCAGCCTCCCAGACTCTCAGGCTGTTAGCTAAGACTTGTTCTGATAAACTGCCCGCGGAACCTCAACCTGAGAGGAGACACCTAGAGCCTTCTCAGGGTTCACTTGAGCTTCCTTTCCTCGCAGTCCTCTCATTATCTCTAGCATCCCCACCCCACTCTTCTCTGTAGATCCAGAACCTCATCTGTATCCAGATTAAAAATGAGATTAAACGAAAGTAGAATTGGCAGCTTCAAGTGTTGCCTGGAAATGATGATTTGTGATTCCACGGTGGAGGGGAAATGTGTGGTTAGGGGAGGATGTAGCTAGAATGTAGCAATGACTTCTTTGGACTGAAATTTACTGTTTCTTGTTTTTATTTTTTAAAGAGGAGGGTGGTGGGTTTTTGTTTATGATTATTAGTGTTTATTTTCCTTTAAGTAGCGTATCAGTTCTGACAAATGTCACTGAAGTGGGGGTGGGGGTGAGGAGCCCATTCAGGGAAAGGAGCTGGCAACAGTGATTGAAAGGGGTGGTAATGAGCAGCTGAACGCGAAGCCGTGGGGAAGTGGAATAATTCATAAAACACGTTTTTAACAGAGGATGGCTGGCAGGAGCACTGACTGCAGTATCAAGAGAGAAGGGTGGGGGGGAGCTGAATTGCTAGATGTTAATGCCTCTCCCCACCCCCATTTGGCTTGGCACCAAACCCATATAAACCCACCACAAAAATTAGTAAATGCTGAAATTGGAAGGGATGCCATACCTAGTAGTGGGGTTTTTTGTTTTTTGTTTTTTTCGGGGTTTTTTGAAGTGCAAAAGGCATGATCCAAGGGGAGCCTTTTATATTTATATCTTTGCCAAAGGGAAGGGCTTTTTCCTTTCTCATCCCTCCTGCCCTTTTCAGGCAGAAAAATAAAAACAAAACAAGGAGAAAGAGACCCATCTTTAACACCTTCACCATCCTTCAAGCCTCTGCAGCTCACTGCTCATATACATAGTTAGATGAATTTCCTGCATCAAATTAATTTATCAGTATTTCAATGAAAAAAAATGTGCATTTATTAAGTACCTACTATGTCTCAGGCCCTGTACCACATGCTGGAGTTACAAAGAGAAAAACAAAAGTCATGGTTCCCAAGGACCTTAAACTCTACTGGGGGTGGGGGGGGGGGGAGAGTGAGGTATAGGGAGAGGGCATACAGTCTCACACACATAAGTAAATATACAATATCCATCAAGTAGATAGAAGGTAGTTTCTGGGGGCTGGAGGCCAGGGAGTCACTAGCAGCTGAGGGAGAAAGAAGAAATCAGGAGAAGTGTCATAGAGGAGAGACTATGCCTTAGCTAAACTTTTTCTTAAGCTAGGCAAACTAGACCTAAAAGAAACTTACCTGTTACTACTAATAAACTCATTACCATCTCCTGTCTGGTTTGTTGGGCATAAAACCCATGTAATTTTAGGCTGCAGGTAAGAAGAACCTGAATTTTATAAAATTCCATCTTAAAAGACTACAAAAATGGGGGAGCTTGATACAGAGGAGGTGTGTGAGCTCTCCAATCCTCTTAAACCATGCACATGTGCGATCACTTTGGTTTTCCACTTTATCCTTCTTAAGTTCCCATGCCTTTTAGAAGAATTGTTTGTTTGCATGAATTTTAGCTCTTATGATTAAGGCACATCCCTGACTGCTGGAAAAGCCATTCTCACCAAATAATGTGCAAGCTCCCTCATGAATCTCTGCCAGGATAGTGCATATTCCCGACTTCCCATAGCCTTATAGTTTTTATGCATAGTCTTTCATATATAGATACTGCCAGCTATGCCTAACTGTGCCAGCTTGTGTGTGCCTGATGGTTTAGTGATATGAACTTAGAATGGTCCAGAATTCCCTTCTGTGATCTAATCCTTGAAACAGTCGGCTGTGTGGATTTCTGTAATCCTTCTATTTGTCTACTACTGCATAGTCTTTCTAATCAGTTCAACCAAACTGCAGAGCTATTTTCAAAGGGACATTGATTTTCATGTTTACTTTTTAGCCTGAGTATTGATTTAAGGTTGGTGGTGCCGACTTTAGTGCTGGTCAAAATAGATCTATCTGGGTTTTTTATTATTATTAAATATCATGCTGAGTTTAACGGTGTTTGTAAGTCATTTCTTGATCCCCTATCATTCATTTGTGGGTTGATTTTTGGAACATGATATAAGACCATACATCGGTAGCTAAAAGAGATTCAGATTTAGTGACTTACCCAAGACCATACAGGTAGTAAATTACAGCATTGGAATTTGAACCCAGGTCCTTTGACTCCAAATCCAGCACACTTTTCATTGTGGTAGTTGGAGACGCACAGATTTTCAACTACCACTTCTAGAGAGATGATTCCTGAAGTTATCATTTCAGTCATTTCCTCTCTTCTGAGCTCTTGACCATATGGTCTTTAAGGCCCTTTTTTTAACTCTAAATATATAATACTATGTTACATTTACAAACCCTAACATTAGTAAAGGATAGAAATTAATCTTTAAACACATAAAGACCACAATGTAATAAAAACATCATGTTGGCGGCAGCTAGGTAGTACAGTGGATAAAGCACCAGCCCTGGATTCAGGAGGACCAGAGATCAAATCCAGTCTCAGACACTTGACACTTACTAGCTGTGTGGCCCTGGGCAAGTCACTTAACCCTCATTGCCCCACAAAACCAAAACAAAACACCACACCATATCGAGGAGTCAGAAAACCTGGGTTCAAGTGATCCTCTCACTTGCTAACTGAATGACCTTGGTTATGGCATTCAACATTCCTACACTTCACTTGCCCCATTTCTAAAATGGGGGTAAAAATGCATTACAGTTATCCCTTCCACTTTGGGACTTTCCCCATCATAATTTAGATTTATCAGGGCTCAGTGTAAGAAATTCAGTTGCAATTGTGGGAAGTTTTTAAGAAGGCACAGATGACACAGAAAAAGTTGAGAAACTCGGAAATTCATAAAATGTGTCTGGCATTGTATAGTATAAATATATTTTAGGGGGGCAGCTACGTGGCACAGTGGATTAAGCACCGGCCCTGGATTCAGGAGGACCTGAGTTCAAATATGACTTCAGACACTTGACACTTACTAGCTGTGTGGCCCTAGGCAAGTCACTTAACCCTCATTGCCCCGCCAAAAAAAAAAAATATATATATATATATATATATATATATATATATGTATATATATATATATATAATCTTCCAGTGCCATAATAATTCAGACTTCTTCTCTGCTATGAAGGGAGGGCCAAAAACTTTTATGCCAATTTTCCCGATAGAGGGTGTGTTGTGCCCCTAACTCCCACAATGTGGAAGGAATAACTGTACCCTTTACACAGGACTGATTTTAAAAATCAAATAAGAAAATATACGTCAAGTATTTTGTAATCAGAAAGAGCTTTATAAGACATCACGAGACTGAACTTCTTATGTTATTGCTCACAGTACCTTAATTGCTTATGAGAAGAAAATGCGTATAGGGAGGAGAAAGTGTTCTGGGAAATAAATAGTTCTCAGAGGACTGATAAATTGAGGTTCACTTCTGGACTACTGTTTCCAATTGTTTTTGCAGCCATACAGAGTTTTTCATTAACAAGTATAAAGAATGTTTAAATAGCACCCCTGAGTTGTGTTGAACTGGACTGGATGGGGGGTGGAGGAGTTGCTATACCTCATTTTCAAGCCCTTTGGCTTAATAACATCAGTGTTATTTCCTTTTAATTTTAATCTAAACTCCGATAGAGATGCTGACTCAAAATCAAGGTAAAGCTCTGTTTAATCCAATCTAATTAATGAATTTGTTTAAAATACTTTATTAAAAACTGGAGAATTGATAAGATATAGGTAGTACCACCTTGCCCATTAAGGTTGAAGTCACACACAAAAATAGTTAATGACAAAGCTAGGTTAAAATATAAGACTCCCAAGTAGCAATCTACTGGGCTAACCTTTAGACCTTCCTTTCCACTCAATGTACCATGATAAACACCTTTTGAAAAAGCATTTTCTGTTTGTCAGAACTGACAAGGCTATTGTGGTCTGATTTTTAAAACAAACTAAACAGAAATGATTGTCAAATGGCTTTCTTTAAAATGACATTTCCAAAAAGAAAAAAAAAGAGATGAATGATCAAATTTATGGAAGGGAGGGGGAGAAAAATCTGTTGAGATCAACAGGTAATTAAACAATTAGAAGTTTTCTGATCTCATATTCTGACTATAAACTCATTTCTTCCTGAATACAAATACATACATACATACACACACACACACACACACACACACACACACACACACACACGAAAGACAAGTAGTCAACAAATTACCCAATGTTTTTTAGCATGGACTCAAAAATTATGAAATGATTTGAAGAACATTTGACTTATTCACACATTATATCTATACCTTTAGATCTATGAGAGATTGTGTGTTAGAAAATTAAAAGATAGTCAAAATAAAATTTAATTTAAAAATATCCTGTGTGAATCCTTACCTACTCTTTTTGAAGAGGGTATTATTTGAAGTTGTGAAATATATGAGAGACAAGTTTCATCACTTCCTATTTCTATACAAAGTCAAACATATAGTCTATGAAATCAGGTAAATCACATGAGTAGTTTTTCAGCCTATAAATATTTATTAACCATCTATTATTTGCAGTTTTCAAGTAGCAGTTGCACAAGTGATGAAAAGAATGCCATGACCACTGCTCTCAGGAAGCTTATAATCTTTTGGAGATTATATATGAACACAGATAAAGATGCTATAGACTATGTATTAATATAAAAAGTACTATATGATAATATAAGGGAGAGATAATGAGAGGATAGAGGAAAATAAGGAAAAGGCTCATGAAAGAAATGGCAAGAGGACAAAAAGGAAGGGGTAGAGGGAAAGGAGTACTGTAGGTTTAGTGAAAGATATAAGTTAAGGAAGGGGAAGAGGTGGGAAAATGTGGGATATGTTATAGATACAATGCTGAGTCTGATATTGAATTGAGAGCAGAATAAATGCAATGGAATATGACATTAGTGTGGGAGCACAGAGAAACTATGAAAAATCTAGGAATTTTAAAATTGTGTGATAGATGGCAGCAAGAGCAAATAATGAAGGATAACTATGAAGGTGTGGCTTAATCCTTTAAGAACAGGGCAGAAGCACTGAAGCTCAGAGGTTGGCAGCAAATATGATAAACACAAAGGGAATTTTTTTTAGAAATCTATGTTGACAAAAAGAGGAGGATCACATTGGTGATAGGATCACTGTTCAGGATGAGTGAAGCAATAATAAGGGGCAATAAAGAGAAGGCAAATGTGTTCCATTTATATTTCACTTTGGTTTTTCTCTGTCTGGGTATATGATCTGTAAACTGGAAAAGGCAGAATAAAAACAGTTAATAGGGAGATGAAACTCAAGTTAAGTGAAAAGTAGTAAGAAAGCTCCTACGTTTTAAGTCACCAGTCCTAGATGACCATAATAATAATTTTAAAAAAAATGATGGATCTAATTCCTGATTTGTTGTAAGTGAGAAAGATCATGGAAAATAGGAGAGGCTACAAAGCTGAAGAAGCATAAGTGATGTCCTCTTTTTCTTAAGGGAAGAGAGCATGGGATCAAATAATTCCCTGCAAACATTGTAGGACTGATAATGAAGGGGATGCGTTATGAAAATTTAAATAGAAAAGCTATTATCACCAAGAGTTGGGATAGCTTCATAAAGAATGGATTGCTAACCACATTTTTTTTTGCAGGGCACTGAGGGTTAAGTGACTTGCCCAGGGTCACACAGCTACTAAGTGTCCAGTGTCTGAGCCCGGATTTGAACTCAAGTCCTTCTGAATCCAGGGCTGGTGCTTTATCCACTGTGCCACCTAGCTGTCCCCAATACATTTCCTTTTTATTTTCCAGAATGCATAGGCTGCTAGATTAAGAGAATGCCCTACACATAGTTTACATACATTTTAGGAAAGCATTTGACAAAGTCTTGAATGTTATCATAGTAGACAAGATAGACAGGCGTGGGCTATAAAATGGTATAGCTATATTCAAATGTGGTTTAGTGAATCAGACCCAAAGTGTGGTAAAGTAGTCATAATCAGGCTGATGTCACTGGAGAAAGGTCTCAAGTTGAGTGCCTCAGGAATCTGTCTTTGGTGCTATGCTTATAAATGACAAATGAAGGCATAGATAATATGCTCTTTGGGTTTTCGAATTTCTAGAAGTTAGCACACTAGATGACAGAATCAAGATTCAAAAATATCTCAGAGTTAGACATAATCAGATTAAATTCAATAGAGATAAATGTAAAATCCTATATAGAGATAAAACAAATTAGTTTCACAAGTACACATCAGGCAAGGTGTGGCTATTCCACAAATCAATATGGAAAAAATCTAGAGTTTAATGAATTGGAAGTTCAATATAACCCAGCATTGCACTAAGAAAGGTAATGCAATCTTACTTTATGAAGAGAAGTATCTTACAGCATGAAGAGTGGTAGTGTCCAGAATATAGGAAGTATTGGAGAAATGTAATCAGTCCTATTTAATCCAAATCTATAATATTTTGTTGTTTGGGGAACCACAACTTTTTGAGGGGGGGGGGAGGAAAACTTTTGACAAACTGAAGAAAACTTAGGAGAAAGAGACTATAATGGTGGGAGGAATAGAAAGCCTAACATACAAGGATAAGTAAAGGGCTTATGGGTATTTATGCTGGAGAAGACTTAGGGGTGATATAATAGTTTTCTTCAAACATTTGAAAGGTTATTAAATGGAAGGGTGATTAAACTAGTTCTGCTTAGCCCTATAGGGCACAATTAGGAGCAATATGAGGAAGTTGCAGAAAGGCATAGCTAAGTTCAATGTAAACAGAAACTTCCTCAAAATCTGAGCTATACGGAAAAAAAAATAATAATGGAAGGGCCTTTTTCATGAAGCAGGGAGTTCCTCCTCACTAGAGATCTTCAAGTAAAACCTGGATAACCATTTGATGAGGATAAACTTCTCTCTATACATAGATTGAAAGAAGTAGATTCTGAGATAGTTTCCAACTCTGAACTTCTGTGATTTTGTGAAATTATGCTGGAAATATAGGTTAGAAGGGGCAGATAGGTGGCGCAGTAGATATAACATATAGTAGATATAACACCAGCCCTGGATTCAGGAGTACCGAGTTCAAAGCCGGCCTCAGACTCTTGACATTTACTAGCTGTGTGACCCTGGGCAAGTCACTTAACCCCCATAGCCCTGCAAATTTAAAAAAAAAAAGTATACTGGAAATATAGGTTAGAGATAAAATGTGGATGACCTTGAATGCCAAAGTAACTTTTGTTGCCTCCCCTACAAAGGAGAAATAAATATGGAGAATGGCAGCTGCAGGTTAGATAAGAATTCTTAGCTATGTTCCATGAACAAAAGAGATAACCCCTCAACATCAGCTGCTGCCTCTGCCTTGCTATGGGAGATCTGAAAATTTTAATTACCCTCCCCCCTCTGCCTGCAGATGGCAGACATAACCAACAGATTTTTCTGTTCTTTAAGTTGTTCATGATTCTGTTTTTCATAGTGACTTAAAAGCTGTCTTACCACTGATATAAAATTATAACTGGTCATAACTTCTTTATGATTTATATATATTCCTAAGTGCAAACTGAAAGGCTTCAAGGGAAAAAGTCAGTCAATGGGTCATGATTAGAATACAGAGAAGGCAAAGAACACGTGCTCTGTCTTAATTTGGGTGGGTGGTAGGGAAGAAGATTCTAAACATACCTTAACAGTGAACCATATGCAGAAGATTTTTGTGGGATGAGATGTTTTGAATAACTCATAATCTTCCTAGTACCAAAAAAAATTGAACCACGGACCTCAGGACTCACCATTACCCTAAATTATGTAGGAGTCATGAGTAAATATATAAGGAGCTTGGTAAAGGCAAGACACTCTCCTCAGAAGCAATTAGCCTCAGGCAAACTCACACCCCTAATCCCTCTTTTTCTTTTGAAGATGATCTGTCCCTCGTAAGGAACAAGAAAAGTCACTACTAAGGGTCAAATAAAAGAAGAATTTGGAAAGAATAAACATACCTACATTCCAAAGGTGGGAGCCAGAGGAGGGAATAAGTACCTCTAACTTTCAGTTTCTCCACATACAGCCAACCTTTCATGAACAAGTTAGAACACTATTGAAGAAGCTCAGCTGACAGGTAATAAATGAATGAAGTAGGATAGTGGCTATGAGGCTAATAAGAGTACTAAAGAGATAGACGTATAAGACTTAGTAGTAACTAACAGTAGCTATGGGACAAGGAATAAAGATGACTTCAAAGTTGCAATCAAACATGAGTGGGAGAATGGCAATTACCCATGTGATTACATAAGAGAGTCAGGTAGAGGAACAGTATGAAAGATTATTATTTCAGTCTTGGAAATGGTGAGCTTATATTGTTAACAGAACTGGGGCACATCTGAGTAGAGATATCCAGTAGCCAATTAGAAATGGAATTATAAGACTCAGGAATAAAGTCAATGCTGGAGATAAAGATTTGGTAGTCTAGTAGTCCAAAAAAACTCTCTGTTTTGGGATATCTAACTTTTTCTTATAACAATCTGTCTCTTCTCTTAAGTACATTCGCTTCTGACTGAAATCCATCTCTCCCTTCTCTTGAAGCTCTTATTTTAGCCTTTAAAAAAAATAAATAAATACAACCTTTATAGCCAAAATTGCTAATTAGTGTTTCCCTTCATGGGACATCAAATATGAGAAACCATTCAGATGAGCTTGCCAGAAATGGCATCTTTCCCTTTAAAACACTGGCTCTCATACTAAGCAGAAAGTAGACTTTGGTGTGAGATACAGCTAGGGCATATCCTCATTAAAGTGGTAGGTGTAAAGAGTACTTGGGGAGCAGCTAGGTGGTGCAGTGGATAGAGCACTGGCCCTGGAGTCAGGAGGACCTGAATTCAAATCCAGCCTCAGTCACTTAACACTTACTAGCTGTGTGACCCTGGGCAAGTCACTTAACCCCAATTGCCCCCACACACACACACACACATGAGTACTTGAGCTTCCAACCCTACCTCTCAACTGAAACTTCTTTCCCCAAGGTTACCAATGATCTCTTAACTGTTAAATTCAATGGCCCTTTCTCCATCTATACATTACTTCATCTTTCTGCAACTTTAAACACAACTAGTCTCCTTCTAGATACTTCCTCTTCTCGTGGTGCCTATGACAAATAATTGTGCTCAATAGAAATAGGAAAGTTTGGAGAAGGGGTATTTTTTTGGGGAAGAAGATTAAAAGTACAGTTTGGGGCATGTTTAATTTGAGACATCAATAGGAATCCTGGTAGAGATATCCAGCAGGTAGTTGATAATAGGGACCTGGAATTTATGATAAAGATAAATGAATTTATACATGTGTGAGCCACAGAGATGACTAAAATATAAAATGTTATAAATATAGTGTATATTTAATATAAATATATATTTACTATAAATATAAAATGAGATAACTAAAATAGGGAACATATAAAGAAAGAAGTGGTTCCAGGACAGTCTCAAGGGAAGCCCATGTTTAGTTATTGGAAAGCACATGATAATCCTGCAAATAAATTGAGAAGGTATAGTCAGACAGCTAAGAGGAGAACTGCCATCCATCCATTCACTCTGGTTCCCAATCCTCAAGTTATCTTTGACTCTTCCCTCTCCCTTGTTCCTATAGTCAATCAGTTGCTAAGTCTACCACCCCAGCATCTCTCATATCCATCACCTTCCTTCCTCTCACTTGGTCACAATGTTACTTTAGATCTTCATCATCTCTCAGATGGATTATTTCAAGTCTCCTAATTTGTCTCTCTGCTTCCAGGTTCTCTCCTCTCCAATTGATCCTTCATACAGTTGCCAAATTAATATTCTTAAGAAATAGGTCTAACTATGTCACTTTCCTATTCATTTGTCTTCAGGGGCTCCATGCCTCAAGAATAAAATATATGTCCTTCAGCTATACTTTAGGGGGTTAAGAATGAGGAAGACTGAATAGAGGTCATTGGATCTGACAATCAAGAGGTTATTGATTGGGGGCAGCTAGGTGGCACAGTGGATAAAGCACCGGCTCTGGATTCAGTAGGACCTGAGTTCAAATCCAGCCTCAGACACTTGACACTTACTAGCTGTGTGATGCTGGGCAAGTCACTTAACTCTCATTGTTCCACAAAAAAAGAGGTTATTGATGACTCTTGTGATAAAAATTTCAGTAGAATTGTGAGACAAAAAACAAACAAAACAAAAATTCCTTAATTATATACCTATTTCTCTCCTTCCCTTCACTGACAAACTTTGAAAACAGTAAAATATTCTGACTTGCTATGCTTCCTCACTATCTATTCACTTCTTAGACTCCTGCTTAGTTACTTGTCTATATGTTATCTTTACTCCATTAGACTGTAAGATCCTTAATAAAACAGGGTTTTTCTAGTATCTGTTTTTGTAATAATTTCCTGGCTATATCCTTACAACAATGCCTGTGTCTTGGCCATTAATTATCCTCATTTCTTCCCTATTATAACCTTGGACTGGCCTGGTTATGATAGGTGAGTTTTCTTCTTATCTGGCTGGTAATCAAGCCTCTACTATACCACATGCTGGCCTCCCCACATAGCCCTTTCAGGTCACCTTTATCTTCTTTTGAATTTCTAGAATTTGGGGACTGGCTTGCTTGATTAAATTTGTATTCCAATCTCTTAGCACAGTGCCTGGCACATTGTAAGTGTTTAATAAATGTTCCATCTGCCATTTAAGATTTGCAAAACACTTTACTTTTTCACCTCATTTGATCCTCACCATAGCCTTATGAAGTCGGTATGAAAAAAATATTATTGCTGAGGTTTGGTGAAATTAAGTAACTTGACCATGATCACACAAATAGTTTGTTTATGTCAGAGAATGGATTCCAACTAAGACTCTTCTGACTCAGTGCCCAGAACTTAGCACAGTGCCTGGCACATAGTAGGTATTTAATAAATGTTTCCTGATTGATTGTACAGGAGGAAATCAACCAGAAGATAATTTCATTATGCCAGTCTGACTATCTATGATATAGGAACCATATTTCCTAGGGCCTTACCACCTAGGTTAAGCTAGTTTCTCTTTAGGCCCTATCCCATGAAATTTAGTGAGTGCTATTTCTTTTCATTAAAAGATATTAAAATTGTCCTTGAGAACTGATTGGCTCAGGGGATTAAAGCTCTGGCCCCTGGTGTGGCTTTCTTGTTTCCTGAGTGCAAAAGGTCAAAAGGAAATTTCAACTCCCTTGAGGAGGTACCTGACCACTCTATTTTGGGGAAAGGGCCCCAGACCAGTCAGCCCTAATTCTCCTGACTTGGCCACCTTTCCTCAGCTGCTCCTGCGGGTCCCCTCTCCCATTGCAGGGGTGGGGGAGGGGTTCCTTCAGAGAACCTCCATTTGGGGGAAGAACCTTCCTGATTCTCCAGGATTTTACGCCATCGCCCATGCACAGGTACCTTTCCTAGTCTCCCTTCCCATCACATACACAAACATATTTTTCAGTTCTTATTTATGTGTCGTCTTCTCCCATAATAAGGTAAGTGCCTTGAAAGCAGATAATGTCTTTCATTGTGTTTATATTTGAATCCCCATCTCTTAGCACAGTGCATGGCACAAGGCAAGCACTTAATAAAGGCTTGTCGGCTTGACTAATCCAACAGCATGAATAGTATTGAGAAACTGAGCTCAGATGAATCAGGACTATGGGCTCACTGAATATCCTTCCATATTATGGCTAAATAAACCTTCTGTTAATTGTTAAACAGACCCTAAGTAAGCTACTAGTGGACTGGCCCGAGTCAGGCCCGTCCTATAATTCTCCTTATTACCCTATCACTATTACCTAATACAATGCCTTGGAAATATAATCCAATGGATCTGTTATCTCAATGTGAATATTATGTCCGGTGATATAAATTCCAACTCATATCTATCCTATATCACTCTTGTCCACATCCTTGTATAACTTCACCATATTGGAGTCTTTACATACTGAGGTCCTTTCTTAGGTCACTCAGAGCAATAATTAGAACTGAACTACAACCACTTTCAGCTCTAAAACCTATCATTATATGTTTTGGTGTACTTTTCCTATTACTGTTTGAACTTAAGATCAAAGATATAGAAGTGGAGAGAAATCTTATAGGCTATGTATTCCAAACTCCCTCATCTAACAGTTGAGGAAACTGAGGCCCAGGGAGCTTCAAAGACTTCTGCAATGTCACATAATTATAAAGTGAAAGAGGTAGGATTTAAATCCATGTCTTCCTACTCCAGAGCTAGTGCTCTTTCTGCTATACCAGGAAGCCTCCATTGTTGACTTATTTCCCAGACATTTCTATAGATTGCACCTGTTTAGTTCTCTATAGTAGTATTGCAGTAATATATGTTGATTAGAAAAGCTAACAGTACATAAAAGGTAAGTACTCAAATTTCTAATCATTGCTTAGCAATAGAATTTCATGCCAATGACTAATGGAACATGTAATTTTCTGATAGCCAGGTACCATTAAGTAAACATGAGTAAATTATTAGATTTCCCTGAATTGACTGTTCTATTTGTTAAGTCTGGCAAAGTGTTGATCAATATTCATTGCTTATTGATGGGTAAGCTGTGCATTTCATTCCTGAATGCAGCAGAGGGAAGGAGAGGATTGAATAAACACAGTTGTGGCATGGAGATTCTTGAAGCTCAAATATTGTTGTATATTTTCTATTCAGGTATTGCACTTATTATGTAAACAATGAAGCACCAAATAGACATTAGAACACATCATTCTATAAATGTTTATAGGAAAAATTAAAGAAGGATTTGCTTAATATGGATGGATTGGGCCTTGTAGCCATGTTGTGAGACATTAGAAAAATTATTCAAGAAATGTAATCCCTGAGAAGATAGACTGCATGTCATCAATAATGTTTATGTTCCTGGACTTTCATAAACTACAACTCAAGCTATCCATGCACATACCCTGATAGGTTATTTTTTTAAATTCAAAGTAGTTTCATAGTTCATGGGAAGCTATGGATTCTAAGAGTTGAAGCAGATGAGGGAATATATTTTAGACATGAGGGACAGCCTGTGCATAGAAGGGAAAATGAGAAATAAAAAGCTGTTCACAAAGTGGCTGAGGCCAGTTTGGCTGCAACATAATATGGAATAAGTTAGGAAAAGTGAATGAGAGCTAGATTGTATGGGGATTTAAAGGTCAAACCAAGAAGGGAATATTTTGTCCTAGAGATTTTTTTTAGTAAAATCTCAGAATATATTAATTTGGCAATTGTGCAGAAGATGGATTAGAGAGAGTTACAGATTAAACATTTATTACATGCTTACTATATGCCAGGCACTGGGCTGAGTTCTGGTGATTCAAACCTAAACAAGTGACCAATTTGAAGGCCTTTGTAATAGTCTAGGTGAGATGGGATAAGGACTTGAACTAAGAAAGTGGCTAAATAAATGAATGGATTACAGATTTTATCTGATTTGAAGCTAATTGTATGTAAGTAGTAAGGGAAAGGGAAGAGTCAAAGAGAAAATCATAGTTGAGCACCTTGCTCACTAGTTTGGAGGGGAAAGCTTATCGGGGAAGGGAAAGATAATTAGTACCATTTTGGACATGTTGAATTGGAGATGCCTATGGACTTCTGGGTGAAGGTATCCCAGCAGGCAGTTGGTGACAGAAGTGGAGTTCAGAAGTCAGAGAAGATTGTGATATGTGGATTTAGAAAGAAGTGGGGAGGAGGAGCGCTATTGTTCGGAGACATTAGAAAATAAATTCGAGATGTTTCATCCTTCAGAAAATACACTCCGTATTTATCAATGATACTTATATTCCTAGGGTTATATCAACCCAAACTCAAGCTTTCCGTATAGATAGCCTCATTTTGTGCACATCCGTGATTCAGAATCAACATCTGCTAAGAGGAAAATCTTTTCTTTTTCTCCCTGCTTTTACCGCACTCTCTTCCTTAGCCATCTCATTCCTACCCCATCCCAAATGTTCACAAGCTCCTCTGCCCTCTCCTTCCATTGTGCCATTTGGAATTCCTGCTTGATTGTCAATAAAAAAAACACTTGAGCTCATCCTCACAGCCTTTCTCTCTTCTGGTAATAACAGCACCTGGTTCCCTGCAGAACATATTGCATCTGGCAAACCGCTGCAGTTCTGGGCCCCTCTTTCATGATGACAACAAGCTGTTTCGCTTTTCAATGTCCTTCCCTTAACAATCATTCGGTCTATTCAACATGGGTGTTCCCTAAAGTGCTAACCTGAGGACTCCTCCTCCTCCTCCCTCTCTCACCCCAGCTCTGCCCCTCTCCATACATACACACACATTCAAGACATGAGCGAGCTTCTCTATTTAGGGATAAGGAGAGCAGGAGCTGAGAACTTTCCTGACATAGGAAGGAGGTAGAAAAAGTTTATTAAGACCCCCCCCCTCCATAATCCTGTAATGACATAGGAGAGTTATGGATGTATATAGGCAGCGGGGATCTCTGTCAATAAATAACTAATGTTCAGGGTCTCCAAGAAAGATCAAGGAAGACTTTTTAACCAGTCCTAGTATTTCATCACCCCATGGCGCATACACATATATGTGTGTGTGTGTGTGTGTGTGTGTGTGTATGTATACATATATATACACATATATATGTGTATATACATATATAAATGTTCTGTACATGAAGCAAACATTTGTATCCCAACCTCTGAGTCTCAAAAAACATTTCCTGTGGTACCTTTTGCATCATGTCGTTTGAGAACTCCGATGGATCCACTGAGGATCTTCTATAAATGTAGGTCTTTCAACTATATCAGATAGCAACTCCTATTAATGCTGTTCAGAAAGGAAATTTTCCTGCAACAGGAAAACACAAAAGTTATAGATGCTATCATCCATTTCCTCCCACAGTACAACAAGCTATTAATAAACACTAATTACTACTAATAATGTCAGATTTCCGTAGCATATTCTAGTTACAAAGTACTTCACAAGCATATTTTCTAATTTGATCCTTACAACAGCCTTAAAATTGTTAATTATAATAGTATGTATAGAAAATGCTTTACATTTAAGATTCATATGAGCCTAACAAGAAGCCTGTGAAGGATGTACCTATAAGCATTATTTCTCCATTTTTAAAATGAACACACTGGGACTCAGAGAGGCTAAGGTGGTCTCACCAATGGTAGAAATGGAAATTGAACCCAGGTTTTCCCAACTCCAAGTCTATCCATTGTCCTGAGCTGGCAATATAAAAATTATTATCCCTGTTTTAGAAGAGAGAAAAATGAAGCTCAAAGGGAGTAAACATACTCAAGAATTAGTAGAGTGGTGGAGGGACAAGCTATATTAACAAATAAGGTCCTCTGACTCTATCCAACCTTCTAACAGGTTTTATTAGACTCACAGTAGATCAGGATCAGAAAACTGGAGTCTTCATCATTCTCTTTCTCATTATTATTTCTAAGAAACATTTATTGAGCATCTACTATATTCAAGTCACAGACCATCACCACCAAAGGAATAAAAGACAAAGCAGGGGCTGAGCCCCTGAGTGCAAGTTTAGAAGTCAGTAAAAATTGAGATTTTCAGAACATTGTTGGGCTCAGTGGGGAGGAGGGCAAGGAAAAACAAGATATGACAGGAAGATCCTCTGAGATTGTGCTGAAAACTTTGAGCTCGATAAATCAAAGGGAATCAGACAATGGAACCCATTTGTTTCCTTGTAGTGCCTAAGAATCCATTCCCCTAAAAACAAAACAAAACAACCACAACAATACCCAAAACAAAACAAAACAAAAACCCTCTCCCCTTTAAACTACCTGAAATCCTAAAAGAATATAATTCATGTTCCCTTAAAAAAATAAAAAATACTCTAGGAGAAATTTTGTTGTTATCCAGTCATCTCCAACTCTCCATGAATCCATTTTTTCTTTGCAGAGATACTGGAGTGGTTTGCTATTTCCTTCTCCAACTCATTATACAGATGAGGAAACTGAGGCAAACCGGGTTAAAGCGATCTGCCCAGGGTCACATAGTTAGTGTCTCAGGCCAAATTTGAACTCGGCTTTCTGATTCTAGGTCCAGCCCTCAACCTTCTCAGCCACCTAGGTGCTCTAGGGAAATTAAGGGAGTCAGTCATTTATATCCTAGTGCTACAGATTGATTTCCTAAATTAGGATGAGAGGCATTAAGGCAATTGAAGTTTTGACTGGATGGGGGTAGAGATGTGTGTGCAGGTCTTAGAAAGAAAGGACAATTTTGGAGCCTTGAGAACCTTAGGAGAAAGCAGATTTAGGTAAAACACTCAGTGAGAGTAGGGTTGGGTAGGTCAGAGGTCAGTATGAAGATTGTAGGTGCCTTGGGGGCTCAGAGGGAGGATTCAGGAAAAGAAGATGGAACAGCACCAAGAATAAATTTTGATTAGGTTGAAATTTTACCTAGGCCAGCTCTGCCCTCTCTTTCTTTAAAAGACACATCTTCATTGTATCCTTACCTTGCAATAAGGTCCAAGACGTAGTCCCTTGCCCTCCCTACTTTCTTTTTCTGGTCTGAAGGCCTGGGGGTCAGGTGAAAGGGGTTAAACACAGAGATAATCTGTTCATGGATTTGAATCTTGATACTGATTGAATTTACTCTGTGAGAGATCTCTCCTCCAGTTTCCCCTTGTTAGTTGTATATAACAAACAGGTGTGAATCAGAAGCAATTCTAATTGTGCAGAGCTTACAGGGGTCTCTAATTTTCAACATCCTTAGTACCAACTCCCAAACACATTTTCCCAGAAAAACAATTTTATAAGAGATTATTAAACAGGTTTTTGTGAAAGAAAATGACATTGAAAATACACAGAGGAAAACAAAAAGGTCAAGGGGGTACATAAACAGGATAATTTGTTAAATTTAATATAGACATTGAAAAGAAACTGAATGTAATAGCATTTCATGGTTTCAAGGAAACTGCTTACCTTCTCAGTGAGTGGGGAAAGGAGGGAGGTGTAGAATTTGAAACTCAGAACTTAAAAAAAAATGCCAATCAATGTGAAAAATTGGTTTTGCATGTAATTGGAGAAAAAATATTAAAAGGAAAAAAAAGGAAACTGGAACAAGCCAGAGAAAAGAATTGTTGAAGACGACAATAAAAACAAGGTGATTTTTGGAAATAGAAACAAGCATCCATGACTTCCAATTCTGCACCCCATCATGTTGGATAACAGTGCAAACAGTCCAAACTTAGCAAACTAGAATCCTCATAGAAGTTTAGAATTAGATGGAACCAGATGGGACTTTAGAGTTGATCTAGTCTGACACCATCATTTTATAGTTAAGGAACCTGATTACCAGAAAAGTTAATTGACTTGCCCAAGGTTACAAAGGTAATAAGTGACAGAAACAGAATTTGAACTCAGGTCCTCTGATTCCAAAGCCAATTCTATGGCTGTAAGAGAGTTTCTTTCAAGTTTTCCTTGTGAAAAATCCCCTATGGGACACAGCTTTGGTCACAAGATATGAAACTTACCTTGAAAATAAGAAAGATGAAGGAGAGCAAGAGATCTCTTTTTTAAAAAAATAGAACTGGGTTCCTTTCACCATTTATTTTTCTCACTCACCATAGACTCTTTTTTATTTCAAATATTTTTAAGACGTAGAAGAGTTTTTTCATGCCATGTAATCTGTCTTTATGAATTCCTTTTTTGTGTGCCAGAGGCACACAATAATGCAATCATTCCTTGCCAGTTACATGAACTTTGATTTCAAATGGGTCATAAGCCATTTTCAAACAAAGTCCCAAATGTGAAATGATAAGCAAATTCCATGCCTATGGTATTACGAGATTTTAATTTTTGCACAGTGAATACGATGGAATTTTTTTTGTCTTTCATTTTTGAGTGGCTGGATATAATGTGATTATTACTCAATGTCTGTAACAGATCGGACAATTAGATTTGAAGATATAGTTTTCTCAGCATTTCGCATTCACTAATACATACTATATCTCCTTAATATTTTACTGTCATAAATTAACATTAAAGAGCTAAAACTGTAGGAAGGAATATCAACAAGATATTTCTTGTGATGTTGAGCCTAACACACTAAGAGTTATAAAATTGATCAGTGTTAAGAATTGGTTTCACAGATTTGTTACTGATGTCACAGAAACTAAAGAAAAAAATAAATTCAACTAAGATATACCATGAACTATATGGCTTAGTAATGGAGGTGCTAAATATCACAAGTTTTACATTAAAAAGTGAGACCTTAAGGCTTTTATGACAAGATTAATTCTACAGCTACATTATTATGAAATGTAGATAAGTTAGGAATTGTGAGTGAGTGTGTTATCATTTAACAGTTTTAAAAAATCCACTAGTTCAAAAAGTGTCACTCTAAATAATGTGAATATAATATATCCTCTGAGAGAAAAAAAGCCACAGCTTTAAAAAACTGAAGTGTTGGAAAAGAATGCTGAATAATTGCAGTGAGGAATCTTTGTCCAGGAGAACAAATAATGAAAGGCACCTCCCTTTCTTTAGAGAGGTGGGAGCTTGAAGAGCAGAATCCTGCAGACCTGTCAGATGGAGTCAGTGTTTGACTTAAGTTTTTGCTTAATAGTTCTTTGCTACCAGAGATGGTCCAGTGGGGATAGGGCATATGATTTTGAAATTTAAAAGAAAAAAAGAGGCAGCAATAAGATATACTTAAAATAAATAAGTAAATTAAAATAAAGACTACTCTAACTATGTTGTTCTGATTAGTTCAGAGTGTTTCCGAATACTGTTTCATGAAAAATAATACATGTACCAAGAACAGTTCTACTCAATCTATAGCTAATGGGAATAATACCAATTTATCTGTTTCCAAATCAACGTCCTTTATTCCCATGCATTTATTCAGAGCTGTAGTGAACTCTAATAATACTGAACCTTGCATGTCTGCCTTCATTTTGTTTTTACTTTGAAATCAGGATTATCAGTCTAGTCTCAGAATTATGATAGCCCTCCCCATTTCTGGGTAAAATTAATAGCTGCTGGCCAGAGCTGTTTGCCTACAAACTGAAGCTTCCAGTTTGTATGAACTTGCAAATATTTATACTGGATAGCCTCTATCTAGCAAATACTGGTGGCTACAAAAATACCCAATCCATTTTACAAACAAATCTGTCTCATCACATCACAATCTCTCCTAGAATAACCTTAAATTGCAAGTAGTTAAGAGTTTAGGATGATTTTAATTGTTTTTCATGGAAGGCAACATTCAAATACCAAGTATGCAAAAATTGTCCTTTCTGCTGAATTAAGTTGTTGATTGAATGCCCTCAGGCTAGGAAGTCAACAAAGTGACTTTTGTTGCATGCCTTCAAATTTCTATGGCAGTGAAAGAGTTCTTGAAGACACTTAAGTACTTTTAGAAAACCAGCTCTCAGTGAACTTAAGGCCTACCCCTCAAATATAAAGTCTATATAATAATCTTTAAGCTGATTTCCTAAACCTGTAACTTGGAGGAGAATCTCTTTTCTGCCAAACTCCATTTGATATCACCCAAGAAAACTCCAGCTGTCCCCCACAAAGGGTCCTGTAAAGCACCCAAGTGATGATTTGTCCTAAGAGAATAAGGCAGTGTGAAAACCTCTTTGAAATTACCCGAAGTCTGAAATGTCTTACAGTTCAGAAGGCAAGTGACCCCAGAGGCCAGGACCCTAAACTCTAAAGATGGGGCCTAGCCTGACACACCCCTTTAACTAAAGGATCCACGCTCTCTGACCTGAAAAGACAAACTGATTCATATATTAGGATGTCAGAACCTTGGCGGGTTAGGAGGGATCAAGAGCTTTGCAGGTTGAAGCTAAAGCCCTAAACTCTATTTGCATGTCAACAGACAGCAGCACTGTCCCCTCTTTTGGATTTGGTTAATCATTGAGCCTTCTTTTTCTGATTTTGAGAGAGAAGCAACTCAGTCTCTTGAGCAGACTAAATAGAGGTCTCACCTCGATGGAATGAATGCCCCATGGTTTCCAGGTCAAAAGGGAATGGGAAAAAAAGGGGGGAATGAAGAAGGGAGAGCCACAAACAATTTGATTATTAGAAACTATTAAAACGCATTTTGATGCAAAAATAACCTTAAGGAACTAAAAGTTTGTCTTCCTCGAGGCAAAAGATGGCCTTTGGTTAGGGCATGATATTTTAAAAATAACACGTGGGTTCTTGTTTTCATTTCACAACATGCTTAACTGTTGTTGGTTGTAGATGGCCAACCAATCAATACACAATCACATAGTATGATAGTATCCTCACATCCACCAGCTCTTTTGTCTTAGAAGCCTTTGGGTCACCAAGATTTAAAGAGTCACAGAAGGTGAGAACTGGAAGGAAATTTAGCAATTAGCCTAACCCCTTTATTTTACATTTGGAATAACTAAGTACCAGAGAGGTTTGTCTATTATATCAAAACATATGAGGTATAAATCCTCTCTCATCTTGGAAACATTTGCTTTAATACCATTGTGTAATGGTGTCTGTTACATAAATATTCACAAAAAATAAAATCAGAAGAATCAGTAATATTTGCTTTCTTCTAATAATTTCGGACAGTGAAATAGTATTTCAGAAGTGAATTAGGGAATTAGAAGGGAATGGGAACAGGGCCAAATAGATTCTTCCCCCTCCCCCAAAAGCTAGATCAGAAACAAGAAAAATTACGCTGAAGACAATTCAGATTTTTATTAAAAAATTAAATCTATAATAATTGTCATCCTCACAAGAATAATTTTAAGAGATGTGAATGAGGGCTGAATATTTTTGTTTCTTTTTTTTTTTTTTTAGTGAGGCAATTGGGGTTAAGTGATTTGCCCAGGGTCACACAGCTAGTAAGTGTTAAGTGTCTGAGGCCAGATTTGAACTCAGGTACTCCTGACTCCAGGGCCTGTGCTCTATCCACTGCATCTAGCTGCCCTGAGGGCTGAATATCTTAATCTGAGTTTTTTGAAAGGTAAATATTTGATTATGCCTCAATTCCTAAAGGATCTGTGATTTTATCAGGATAAGTATTTCCTCTGCAGATGCCAGTTCTGGCCTCTTGGTAAGTTATAAGGTAGTTTCATGTTACCATGCCTAGAAATATTTATCTTGTGGTGAACTGCATTGTCATGATAAGATTCACCAAGCTGAACTATACTGGCCTTCAGACAACAGACACATCACTGGAGCCATACTCAGTGCTTTCTAGCTTAACTATAATAATAATAGAATCCAGCATCTTTATAATAGGCTTTTATAATAAGGTTTACACCATACCTATAATATCTCATTTGGTCCACACAACAACCCTGGCTATAGTATAAGAAACCCTTCTCCTTACAACCCCTCAGGTCCAGCCCTAAAAAGCTGAGTGGAGACAAGGCAACTGGGCTATGGGGACTGAGAGTGGCTCCAAAGCCTGTGCTATGGTGTTATAACCCACTTATCATCAGATTAATCTCTCATTTATCCTCCTTGTCAAGATGTAGAGATGAGACTGGATGATAGTTTATTTAAGAAGATTTGGAATTAATTAAATCACTAGACACAAAAAGTGGTTATTGATAGCTCAACATCAAACTGGAGGAATGTCTCTAAAGAACTGTTCTAAAAAGTCTTCCTGAGCCTCTTCAACCTTGAGGTCTGTTCAACTTTTCTGTTGATGATGTTGAGATGCTTATCAGATTTGCAGATGACACACAGCTGGGAAGAGATTACTTACCATATTGGATTGACTGAGTTAGTATCCAGACAGATATTAAAAAGATCGAACGTTGGGCCAAATCTAGTAAAATGAGACTTACTTCATTCCTTTGATTTATTTGGGAGTTCATGAATGTAGATCCTCACTTCAATAGGGCATGTTGAGACCCATCTGGGCCTTCTTGCCCGATGTGACTCTTATTCCCATCCTCCTATCTTTCTTCCACAAGTGATCCACGCAATATGTTGAGTGCTTTCCTCAAGATCTATCAACCTTTCTACAACTACTGGGGGAGCATATAAGCTATTCTTGTCATTCCTTGCCTCTAATACATTTATGGCATCTTTTTTCTTCCCATATCTCTCTGATAATCTTTGTGAGACTACTTCTATGCCATTCCTTGTTGGTAATGCATTGAAGCCTATTTGGGTCTTTCACTGTCCTTTGGATGATCTGCCATGTTAGTTCTTTGGAGACTCTGTTATTCCATGACTCATATCCACTCAGGATCATTAAAATAATTTTTAAAAAGATGAGCCTTTGGTTCAGGGAGAAGCTTGGGCTCATTGAAAGCACTGTAAAAAGATCTGAAAAGTACCCTCCTTCTCCTATTCCATTCGAACCCACCTAATGACCTACCCATTGGGTTTGTCCAAGATATAAATGCTAATGGACCAGTTCTAGGGCTAGTTAATTCAGTTAGTCTAGCCAACAGGCATTCTTTGTCCACTTTTTTTCCCTGTGGAGAAATTAGGTTGAACTTTTGAGTAATTATGGATCTTACTTAGGAGGCTCTACAGTGTTCTGGAGCTTGATGAAATCAGCACAATATCAGCAAATAGAATATTTTACATACATGAAATCCTTCTTCCATTTGGAATTTGTACTAGACATCGAGGTTTTGTTGTTCTGTCATGCCCGACTCTTTGTGATCCCATTTGGGGTTTTCTTGGCAAAGACACTGGAGTGGTTTGCCATTTTTTTCTCCAGGTCATTTTGCCAATGAAGAAACTAAGTTAAATAGATTTAAGTGACTTGCCTAGGGTCACACTTCTAGTAAATGTCTGAGTTCACATTTGAACTCAGGTAGATTAGTTTTCCTGACTCCAGGCCTGGCACTCCATCCACTTCACCACCTAGCCCTGTGCTAGACATACTCCATGTGAAAATGGCAAACACTTTGGTACACATATGCCTCCTGCCCCCTGTTTTCTATCTCACATGATATAAATAATTTGAAGGTTATTAAATAAAGTCTTTTTTCTTTTTCCATCTTCCAAGGAGGCTTGCTTGTCAAGAGACACTTTACTAGAAGGGAACATTTTATACAGAATTTTGTTCTACCAATTCAAATGCTTTTTAATAGTCAACAAATTATGACAGTAGGGTTTCAAATATTCTCTGAATCTTTTAGACAGTGTAATTGTTAAGATGTGGTCTATGGTAAACTATCACTTGGGAAAGCCTGCCTGTTTCTATTCATCGTGGGTTCCTTCAATACATGTGTAGGTTATTTTTGTAAGAAATGTGTAGAGAGGTGGCAGCTAGGTGGCACAGTGGATAAAGCATCAACCCTGGATTCAGGAGGACCTGAGTTTAAATCCAACCTCAGACACTTGACACTTACTAGCTGTGTGACCATGTGTAAGTCGCTTAACCCCCATTGCCCTGCCCACCCCCCAAAAAAGAAAAAAAGAAATGTATAGAGACGGAAAAGTAGAGATATGAATTGGTAGCTATATTTTTCAAATCTTTTTAAAAAAAATTTAAGTTCTTATATTTTTTTACCCAAATTTTGGTTATCCTCCCCTCTTTCAAATATCTTGTAAATGTAATCTTGTAAAGTTGTATCTTGCTTGGACCTCCTAATTTTATACTTGGCCTAGTCCAGCTTCTCTTTCCATTGACTGTTTCCAGAGTAGCCTTAATCTTTAAATACACCTAATTGAGGTACCACCACTTTCTCTTTCCTATGGTGTCCTAAGGTGAAAGACTCATTCATTTACTCCCTGAGTAACACCATACAATTAGCTGGGAAAGAACCTGAGGGTCATCTTCCTCTTTCCCCTATGTCAGGTGGGGCTGAATAAAAGGCTTGGGGTTTTAGCCTTGTTTTATTTATTTTTTTGAGTTCTAGGTCCACAAAGTGGAATCCCCAGTCTGGGAGTTCAAATCTTGAGGTACGAGGGGGCAGCTAGATGGTGCAGTGGATAGAGCACCGGCCCTGGAGTCAGGAGTACCTGAGTTCAAATCCGGCCTCAGACACTTAACACTCACCAGCTGTGTGACCCTGAGCAAGTCACTTAACCCCAATTGCCTCACCAAAAAACAAACAAACAAACAAAAAAAACCCAAAAAACAAATCTTGAGGTAAGAGACTTGAAGACAGGAACATTCCAAGCCAGATTGCTGCAACAAACCTAGCATGGCAGTCCTAAGGAACCAGGGCCTCTAGTCATAAGCCTAGAGTGAAGACAGATGTACTTTGTATACACAACTTGGTGAGACCAAGGCTAAATAGAAACTGACTTAAGATGAGGACTGTGTAGAAGAAATTATGCCCCATCTGATGTTGGGGAGAAAGGCTTATATATTTCTTCTTGCTATACCTTTAAAGTAAATATTTCTCAGTAAAAACAAAAGAAATTTGGAGGAGGCATCCAAGACAACAACGTATATGGGGATGGTCCATATGTCCTAGACAACATCATATGTGAGGACAAAGATCTTAGAGTTTTCTTTAAGTATAAACTCAATATGTGTCAACAATATTATATAACAGCAATATAAGTTATCATTTTAGAATGGATTAAGAGTCATGGCATGCAGAATAAAAGAAATGATAGTACCACCAAACTCTGCCTTGAACAGACCATATTAGAGTAGTATATTTAGTTCTAGGCACCATACTTTAGGAAAGACATTGACAAAATGGAGTATATTCACCTGATATACTTAGCAGTAGATAAATATCAGCTCCCAATCTCTTTTTCCTATTATTATTAAGAAATTAAGGGGCAGCTAAGCAGTGCAGTGGATTAAGCACCGGTCCTGGATTCAGGAGTACCTGAGTTCAAAGGCCTTGGACACTTGACACTAGCTGTGTGACCCCGGGCAAGTCACTTAACCCCCATTGCCCTGCAAAAAAAAAAAGAAAGAAAGAAAAGAAAAGAAAAAAAAAGAAATTAAAACAAGAAAAAGGTAAAAAAATAGCATTGTGGAAATAGGTAAATAGCATTATATGAATTTGTTGAATTAGGATTATGTTTGTACCATATCAAATTTAATGGATTAATGTATTTTGTATAAAGAAAAGGAAAATGTTTAAAATAAATTATAATTATCTTGCCTAAAATGCCCTTAGCTTTTCCATTTTGAGAATATTATCCAAGTCTTCAAAGACTTATTCTAGGTTCCATGACTATTTCAGTGCTGACATGTGCTTCACATCCAAAATTCTTACAGCATCAAAATTCCATAATATAGCACTTCATAATTTAGCCCAAAGTGCTATAGTGTTTGTGATAGTTAAATATTGCTTCACTTTCATTTGTATTTTCTAGCTACATCTCAACTTTCTTGGGAATGGGAACCATGATTTGTATACTTCTGTATCTTCTAAAACATTTACCTTAAGTCTGAGTGTTAACTACCCATTTGCTGATGGATCATTAATATATCATTAATTCTTTGTATCTTTCCTGGAGAAAGTTTTTGATAAAGGGAAAGTAAAAAGAATATAAAGAACATTAAGCTGGGGCGCAGTGGATAGAGCACCGGCCCTGGAGTCAGGAGTACCTGAGTTCAAATCCGGCCTCAGGCACTTAACACTTACTAGTTGTGTGACCCTGGGCAAGTCACTTAACCCCAATTGCCTCACTAAAAAAAAAAAAAATTAAAAAGAACATTAAGCTGGGGGTGGTTTTAAGAATGATACTATTGAAGTACAGGAAGGGTAAGGAAATGGAAAACTAGGATTATTAGAAGACATACTGTGTTAACATTCATTAGGGTGAGTCCCTTTTACTAATGGTCCCCATCTTTATTCCTATCAGCACTCACTTGTTCTATGTCTCACTCATAGATCATAGATTTAGACTGGGAAGTAATATCAGAGATCTTTGAATCCAATCCCTCATTTTTTTACAGATGATGAAATTGAGGGACAGATAGGTCAAATGACTTGCTCAAGATCACATATATAATAAGTGCCTGGGGGCAGGATTTGAACTTAGTTCTTCCTGACTCTAAGTTCAGTATATATGCACTATACTGCACTGCTTCTTAGAGAGTTAATATCTGAAAAAAAATGATCTAATAGCCCAGAAATTTTACTACCGAGTACATATCCCAAGAAGGTCAAAGACAGAAAAAAAAGGTCTCTTATATGGCAAAATAATCAGTACATGTTTTATAGTAGCAAAAATCTGGGTGCCCATCAATTGGAGAATGAGTGTATGAATAAATTCTGGGATGTGGTTATAACAGAATATTATTGTGCTAAAAGAAATGGTGAATGTAAGAAATTTAGGGGGAAAGGGAATATTTGTGTGGACTGATGCACAGTGAATAAAGAATCAAAAGTACTATATACATAATGATTCAGTGCTAAATGGATCTATGATGTCATCCATTTGGATGTTCTTTAAACTATGTAGATCTCAAACAACACTGCTTGCTCATCCTGTGTTATTCTTGTCCACCTCTTCTATAAATTTGCCACCGAGGATCCATCCATTGTTGGGGGTGGAGGGGCTTCCTCACTTTCTCCTTACATGAGAATACTAGTAGAGTATTCTGTCCACCTATTATCCTTTGCCCTTACCATATGACTAGCCCATCTTTCTTTTCCTATCATACATTGCCTTAATGACTTTTTACTTTTGTTCTTTGAAGTTCTTCATTGGATTATATGTTATAGCCTGCTCACACCCATCATCTATCTCTCCATTGCTCTGAGTATGATTTTCATTTTCAATATTTTGGAGATGTTTGTGTCCCATGTCCTGAAGCCATCCAACAATACTGACAAAGTTGGTAATAAAAAATAGACCTTTTTCTTCTGGGAAAAGCTTTCTTTTCTTGTTAAATTATGGGATCAACTTCTTGTTTTTGTTTGTCCTTCATTCTTGAAGAGGACCATGAAATCAGGGTGATGTCATGACTTGCAGTAAATTTGATTTAAGTGAGGAAGCACTGTGCAAAGTCACCAGCTTCACTCTCTCCTCCAGAGCCATCTGGTCCAATGGCAAGATATAATATCAGGACTACTGAAGATGGCCATGAATCTTTAAATCAACTGGGCTTTAGTGACTTGCCCAAGGTCACACAGCTAGTAAGTGTCTGAGGTGAGATTTGAACTCAGCTTCTCTCAACTTCAGGGCCAGTGTTCTTGCTTGGACCTCCTAATTCTCTTCACTTTTCACCCATGAGGTCTTTCCTGTATGGATTTTCAGGGAACTTTTTTCAGTGGTTACTTATCTCTTCCAGTAGGTTCTGTAGTGTTCTGCTTGGTGAAACCAATGTTGTATCACCCCAAAATAGGAGCATCTGAAGAATCTTCATGTCCACAGGGAATCTGTCTTCATTTTGGTCTCTCTGATGGATCTTCTTCATCATAATATCCATCTTTATAAAATATAGAAAAAGAAAAAAAGTCAGAGTTAAATATTTTTCAAAGAACTTTAAAGAAAAAATCTAAAATTTGAATTAAACACATTCTTGAAAATTCCTAGGGGGTTCTTAGCCAAGATAGCTGAGTGAGGAAGCAACCCACTGCAGCTCTTCCAGATTTCCCCTCTAAACCAAATAAAACTTCCTTTGAACTCATCAAGGAACAGGGAAACAATCTACCAGTCCAGCAGGAAAGGTCTGTCTTACCTGGGTGGGAGGGAAGTGAGGTCCAGGAGCAGCAGCAACAGAAACAGCTTCTGGGCTCACAGTAGAGGCCTACGACAGACCTCTGAGCCTGATGAACAGTAGTGAAGCCCCACCCGAGCAGGTCAGCAACAGATTCCCACCTGTGTGACCTCCCAGAAGAGATACTATTTCAAGAGCAAAACCAGCACCAGGGATTTAGCAGATCACAACAAAATTACTGTTCAAAAGCTTGCTAACAGACTAACAGGTTACCATAACAACCCAGCAGCAGGTTGCCACACAGGGCCTGAAGATAAAAGGGATTACTCCTCCAGGGCCTGGCTGACACAAAATGAGTAAAAAAACAATGAAAAATAATAATGAAAAAAATTGACTATTGACAGCTACTTCAATAAAAGGAAATCTCAAGACATAAATATAGAAGAGGACAGTAACAAAATGACTACAGGTGAACCTTCAAAGAGAAGTACAAATTGGTCTCAGGCCCAAAATAAATTCCTGGAAAAGCTTAAAAAGGACTTTGAAAATTTAATTAGAGGGGGCAGCTAGGTGGTGCAGTGGATAAAGCACTGGCCCTGGATTCAGGAGGACCTGAGTTCAAAACCAGACTTGGACATTTGACACTTACTAGCTGTGTGACCCTGGGCAAGTCACTTAACCCCTCATAGCTCCACAAAAAAACAAAAAAAAGTTGAATTAAAGAGCTTGAGGAAAGATTGGAAGTGATGCAGCAGAACCACAAAAAAAGGAATACAAATAATAATATAAAAATATAAAAAAAAATACTGAGGGAAATAATTCCCTAAGGAACAGATTTGGCTAAATGGAAAGGGAATTACAAAAAAAGTAAATGAAGAAAATAATTCTTTAAAATTAAAAAAGCAAATAAATAAATAAATAAATAGAAGAAAATGTAGAATTTCTCATTGAAAAAACAATGGACCTAGAGAATAGATCCAGGAAAGATAATATAAGAATTATTGGACTACCTGAAAGATATGACCAAAAAAAAATCCTGAACAATATCTTTCAAGAAATTATCAGCATACCAGGTCAGGGGGGTGGTGGGGGGGGGAAGGCCAAGATGGTGGAGGAAAAGCATTAAGCAATCAGAGCTCCTGACACAATTATTTCAAAAAATTCCAAACACAGCCATAAGACAACCCCTGAAGCAGCAGAACATACAAAAACGTGGGCTGAAATTATTTTCCAGTCAAAGCCATCTTAGAAGTTTGGCAGGAAGGTCTGCTGTCCCAGGCTGGGAGTGGAGTCCAACCCTGTAATCTTGCTGACACAGATCCAGCTCCATGCAGGCTGCACCAGAGAAACTTACCCCCAAGCCTCTGAATCAGCTGCAACTCTGGTGTCTTCTGGAACTAAGTTCACAGTCTGGTGAAAGGGCTGAATGGCTGGCCAGGGGGAAAATACAGGGTTGTCTGTGGAAGCTGAGGAGGAATTCAGTTGTTCTACCCCAGCCAGGAACCAGGAAGAAATCTTGAGTGGCAGAGGCCCAGGTTGGGGAGCAGGGCAGGCTCATAAGAGCTAACAACCACAGCAAACAAAATGTTGTTGCCTGGTTAATTAGCAAGTTGGCCTGGGGTTATTTACAGACCAGAGCATAGGTGAGGCAAGTGAAGAACCTGCCCCTCCTTAAATTGTACTACCTGGGACCCCCTGAAGCTTGGGGCAGTGCAGTCTGGAAGCAGAGCCCCACTTTAAGGAATTAAAGTCAAGAAATAGGCAGGCAAGATGAGCAGACAGAGAAAGCTGAGAACCATAGAAAGTTTCTTTAATGACAAGGATGATTGAGGTGCACCCTCACAAGAGTATAGCAACATCAGGGCTCCTACATCCAAAGCTTCCAAGAAAAATATGACTTGGTCTTGGGCCATAGGGGCACTCAAAAAGGACTTTGAAGGCAAAGTAAGAGAGGTAGAGGAAAAAATGGAAAGAGGAATGAGAGTGATGCAGGAAAGTCATAGGAAAAAAGTCAACAGCTTGAAAACCCAAATGGAAAAGGAGATACAAAAGCTCTCTGAAAAAAATAATTGCCTAATTAGGAGTGAATAAATGGAAGCTAGTGACTTTTGAGAAACCAAGACACAGTAAAGCAAATCCAAATGAATAAAAAAATATAGAGGGCAATGTGAAATATCTTCTTGGAAAAATGGCTGACTTGGAAAATAGATCCAGGAGAGATAATTTGAAAATTATTGGACTACCTGAAAACCATTATCAAAATAAGAGCTTATATATCATCTTCCAAGAGATTGACAGGAAAAATTGCTCTTATGATATTCTAGAAGCAGAAGGTAAAATAGAAATTGAAAGAATGCATCGATTACCTCTTTAAAGAGATTCCAAAATGAAAACTCCCAGGAATATTATAGCTAAATTCCAGATCTCCCAGGTCAAGGATAGCAAAGGATCTACCAGCTTCTACACTAAAGGATCAGAGGGCATGGAATATGATATTTCAGAGGGCAAAGGAACTGGGATTACAACCAAAAATCACCTACCCAGCAAAATTGAGTATAATCTTTCAGGAGGAAACAATGGGACTTCAATGAAAAAGAGGACTTTCAGACATTCGTGATGCAACGACTTGAACTGAATAGAAAATTTGGGTTTCAAACACAGGGCCCTAGAGAAGCATAAGAAGGTAAACAGGAAAAAGAAATCATGAGAGATGTTAAAAGGTTAAACTGTTTACATTCCTACATGGGAAGATGATATGTCTAAATCATTAGAGCTTTCTGAGTATTAGGGCAGATGATAGGAATAAATTTAAACGCTGGGGGGGGGGGGAGAGCAGCTAGGTAGTACAGTGGATAAAGCACTGGCCTTGGATTGAGGAGGACCTGAGTTCAAATCCGTTCTCAGACACTTGACACTCACTAGCTGCGTGACCTTGGGCAAGTCACTTAACCCTCATTGCCCAGCAAAAACCAAACAAACAAAAAGAACTGTGAATGACTTGATGACCTAAGTCAATCCCAAAGGAATATTGATGAAACATCCTATCCACCTCCAGGGAAAGAACTGATATTGATGGAACAGATTGGGGCATGCTATTTTTCACATTCTTTCATTAAGTGACAAATATGACGATGTTTTCCATGATCATATATGTATAACCCATATTGGATTATTTACCACCTCAGGAGGGGTGAAGGGAGGGGGCAAGGGAAGGATAGAGATTGGAATGGAAAAATATAAATAAAAGTGTTTAATCTGCAAAGGTGAGAGAGGGGTGTGCTGGGAAGGATACAGGGGGTATATATGTATTTATACACATACATATTGTGCACTTATGGGTTATTTAGGTATTACTTATATAGTAATTATATTTAAACAAATTTGTCATATAAATTATTTATATAAGTTGATATGTATTTGTGATTTATAAAACAGTTATTTAAGTAATTAAAATACTAAGTTATATGTATTAGAATATATCTAGGTATATCTAAATGTAACAATGTAGAGAATTTACATTATGTATGTCATATGTGTCTGTGTATAGTATATCTATGTTTGATATTTGTATAAAATATAATTATATATCACAAATAAAATTAAAAAAAAATTTTAAGTAATTCCTTTCAGCACATACATTGATCTCAGGGTAAAATGTCTTGGACTGAAAACTTGTTCATAAAAAGTAACAGAAAGATCAAGAAAGAGAAGTATAAAACTATCATCACTGAAGGCATTTTCTAGTGAAATCATAACATTTTTCTTTACTTTTCCATTTTCTTTTCTTTACAAAAAATGCATAATCATCAAAAAAATTTAAAAGATAGAAAAATAAGGAAAAAACAACTGTGAGACATTCTTAATGAGTCCATTGTAACTTTTTTAAAAAAGACTGTTTATGTACTGTAGAACTTGGATAAACAGAACATTCACTGGAGAGACAATAGATAACTGTAGTCAAATATATTACTCCTCTTCCTGAGGAAATATCTAGTAATTCAGGATATGAGCAGTGAGATCTTTCCCATAGGGAGTACTAATATGTTCCAGTGTGGCCTATTGTTTATTATATGCTCTATCTCTGTGCAGTCAATGAGTGGTTATGTCTTCTACTGTTTTCCAAATATTTATATTTAGATAACATATTTCACCATAGGCTTAAATAAGTGTTCACGCTTAATTTCAATTTGTAGCCAAAACTTCTGACAAAGAAGTTTTAGAATTTTATGGCAATGATTTTTTTTCACAGTACCTCATCCTCTTTGTTCTGTTATGGGGCAGTGGAAATGGATCAGTACATTTAGAAATAGACCAGAAATTCAAGGATTCATGTTTATTATCCTGGCCTTGGTTTTCTTGAGTCACAAGTTGCTTCTTTGGAGAAATATTTGTTTGTAAGGATGAAACCTCACTTATCATAAATGTTAAGCACAACAGACATTATAAAACCACATCTAGAATGCAGTAATGTGAATAGAAAGGTTGATACTTATATTTTATTTTCATTTCGAATATTACATCTACAAAATTCAGAGAGAGAAGGTACCTAATTACCTAAAAACATGAGTCTATTCCTAAGCTGACTTAATGTGGGTTAGCAGGGTTAATTAATTTATTTAGTTCACTTTTATTCTGCAATGCAGTTTGGCTTTGTGGACAGGGAGTCTAGAAGAATTTGGTTCATTTTCTAACCCTGACAGTTATTGACTCCATGTTATTTATCCTTTTTGTTCCCCAGGTATCTCTCTAAGACAATAAGTTTCAGAGCAGATGCCAACCTGCCTTTGCATTTGATAGAATGAGTTTCTTTTTTGTTGTTGTTGTTTGTTTAAAGTAATAAACATTTTTATTTATAGTTTTGGGTTCCAATTTTTATCCTTCCTTCCCTCTCTTCCCCCTCCCTGAGGCAGCAAGCAATCAGATATATGCTATACAAGTACGATTATGTAAAACATTACCATATTAGTCATCTTTATACAAGAAACTTGAATAAAAGAAAAAAATGAAAGTGAAAAATAGCATGCTTCAGTCTGTGTTCCATCAATATCAGTTCTTTCTTAGGAGGTGTATAGTATGTTTCATTGAAAGTCCTTTGGGATTGTCTTGGATCATTGTATTGTTGCGAATAGTTAAGTCTTTCACAGGTCTTCTTCAAGTAATCTAATATATGATAAACCCAAAGATCCAGTGTTTGGAACAAAACTCATTATTTGACAAAAACTTCTGGAAAAACTGGAAAACATTATGGCAGAAACTAGGTGTAGACCAACATCTCACACCACATACTAAAACAATTTCAAAAAATAAATAAAATAAGGTCAAAATGGGTGCATGATTTACACATAAAGGGTGTCACCCTAAGCAAATTAAGAGAGTATGGAATTGGATGGTGGAGAAAAGCCAGGAAGTTATCTTAGGTCTCCCAAGTTTCCCTCAAAAACAAAATTAAATCAAGCCTTTAAACAGATTCTGGAGCTACAGAACCCTCAAAAAGACAGAGAGACACAATCTTCCAAATTGAGATAATTTAGAAGACTTCAGGAAAGGTCAGTCTCACTTGGGTGAAAGGGGAGTGTAGTGCAGTTCAGCATAGCACTGAGGGGATCTGGGCAAGTCAGCAGGAGGCTCTTGGTCACAGAAAAGATCAACAGCTGAGGCCCCTTAGTCCTGGCTCAGAAGGCTAGTGGTGCAATAGGCCAGTTGTGAGACTTACCAGTCCCAGCTGAGAGGGTAAACTGCCAGCTAGAGACCCACCCACAGGACAGGCATGACTTGTCCAAGCCATTCCAGTACAGGGAGCAAGCCTAGGGGGTGAGGAATCCATAAGCCACAGAGGGCACAGAACAGAAAGAAAGTGACCAGACCCCTATCCTCCAGCACAAGAAGCTTGCAACAGTAGTCCCTGTGCTCCAGGATCAGACCTCAATTTTATGTCAAAAAATAGGCTACCACACAAGTAAGAAACAGAAAAGGGTCCTTACCATTGACAACTTCTATGGCGACAGGAAAGATCAAAACAAAAACTCAGATGTGAAGCCTCAGGGGGGAAGATGAATTGGTCTCAAGACCAAAAAGCCTTCTTGGAAGTGCTCAAAAAGGATTTAAAAAATCAAATGACAGGCAAAATAGCCCAGGCTGGGAGGGATGTTTATCCTAGGTCAACTAACATGTATACATACCATCTTATACCCTCATCTATTCACCATCTGGTCTAACCTAGGAAAACTCTAAGGAATATTGTAGCCACATTCCAGAATTATTGAGTAAAGGAGAAACTACTGCAAACAGTCCGAAAGAAACAATTTAAATATCATGAAACCACAATCAGGAGTACACAGGTCCTGGCAGCTTCAATACTAAAGAATCAGAAGGCTTGGAATATGATATTCCAGAAGGCAAAGGAGCTTGAATTGCAGTGAAGAATCAACTACCCAGCAAAATTGATCATTATCTTTCAGGGGAAAAGATGGGACATTCAATGAAATAGGGGACTTTCATCATTTCCTGATGAAAAGTCCAGAACTGAACAGAAAATTTGATCTTCAAATACAAGACTCAAAAGAAGTATAAAAAGGTAAACAGGAAAAAAAGTTATTCAATAAGGTTAAACTGTTTATATCCCTATATGGGAATATAATACTTGTAACTCTTGAGAACTATATCTCTATTTGGGCAGATAGAAAGAGTATATGTAGAGGGTATAGGTATAAATTGACTTTGATGTGATGATATACAGAAAATTAAGGGGTGAAAAAAGGAGTGCATGGGGAGAAGAGGAAAAGGGAGGTGGAATAGGGTTAATTACATCATATGAAGAGGTGCAAAAAACCTATTACAATAGAGGGAAAGAAGGGAGGGTTGAGCATTTGGTTCAAAGAGGGAGAAACATCTACACTCATTTGTATAAAGAAATTTAGCTTAACCTTTAGAGAAGTAAAAGGTCAAGGGGAAAAAGGGGGAAGGATAGAAGGGAGGACAGAAACAGGGGATGAAAGGGGAAAGAAAAAGGAGGGTGGCTGATAAAAGGGAGGGTAGATTGAGAGAGGCAGTGGTCATAAATAAAACCCTGGTGAGGAGGAATAGAGTGAAAGAGGGGAAAAAGTACAAAGGGGGAAATGGGATGGAGGGAAAAAGACAGTTAGTAATCATAACTGTGAATGTGAATGGCATGAACTCTCCAGTAAAGCAGAAGTGAATAGTAGAGTAGATTAAAAAACAGAATCCTACAATATGTTGTTTACAAAAATACATTTGAAGCAGAAAGATACACACAGAATAAAGGTATTAAGTTGGAGCAGAATATATTATGCTTCAGCTAAAGTAAAAGAAGCAGGGGTAGCAATCCTTATCTCAGATAAAGCAAAAACAAAAATAGATCTAATTAAAAGAGATAAGGAAGGAAACTACATCTTGCTAAAAGGAAGTATAGACAATGAAGTAATATCAATCCTAAACATATATGTACTAAGTAGTATAGCATCCAAATTCATAGAGGAGAAGTTAAGTGACTTACAAGAGGAAATAGACAGCAAAACTATACTGGTGGGGGATCCTAACCTTCCCCTCTCAGAACCAGATAAATCTAACCACAAAATAAATAAAAAAGAAGTTAAAGAGGTGAATAGAATGTTAGAAAAGTGAGATATGATAGATATCTGAAGAAAACTGAATGGAGATAGAAAGGAATATACCTTTTTCTCAGTGGTACATGGAACATACTCAAAAATTGACCATGTATTAGGGCACAAAAACCTCATAGGCAAATGTAGAAAGGCAGAAATAGTAAATGTGTCCTTCTCAGGTTATGATGCAATAAAAATTACATGTAATAAATAGCCATGGAAAGGTAGACTGAACATTAATTGGAAACTAAATAATCTCATCCTAAAGAATGAGTGGGTCAAACAACAAATTATAGAAACAACCATCAAAGAAAATGACAATAATGAGACAACATACCAAAACATATGGGATGCAGCCAAAGCAGTGCCAAGGGGAAATTTTAAATTTCTAAGTACTTACATAAATAAAAAAGAGAAAGAGGAGAACAATGAATTGGGCATGTAACTAAAAAAGCTAGAAAAAGGACAAATTAAAAATCCCCAATTAAATAGTAAATTAGAAATACTGAAAATCAAAGGAGAAATTAATAAAATTGAAAGAAAGAAAACTATAGAATTAATAAAACTAAGAGCTGGTTTTATGAAAAAAATCAATAAAATAGATAAACCTTTGGTTAATTTCATTTTTAAAAAAAAGAAAGAAGAAAACCAAATTACCCATATCAAAAAATGAAAAGGGGTGAATTCACCACCAATGAAGTGGAAATTAAAGCAGTAATTAGAAGCTATTTTGCTCAACTGTATGCCAATAAATTTGACAAAGAGGGTATGGAATCATTTATCTGTCAGATTTATGGGCAGAGGAAGAATTTAGGACCAGAGAAGATATAGAGAGTAAAACAAAATATAAAATATATAATTTTTATTATATAAAATTTAAAAGGTTTTGCTCAAAGAAAACTAATGTAACCAAGATTATAAGGGAAGCAGAAAACTGGGAAAGAATTTTTGAAACAAATATCTCTGATAAAGGGCTCATTTCTCAAATATAGAGAGAACTGAGTCAAATTTATTAAAATACAAGTCATTCCCCAATTGATAAATGGTGAGATGATATGAACAGACAGTTTTCAGACAAAGAAATCAAAGCTATCTATAATCATGTGAAAAAACAATGCTCTATAGAGATCACTATTGATCAGAAAAATGCAAATTAAAACAACTCTGAGGTATCACCTCACACCTATAAGAGTGGCAAATATAATAGGAATAGAAAATATTGGATGTTGGAGAGGATGTGGAAAGGCTGGAATGCTAATCCACTGTTGGTTGAGTTATAAAAAGATTCAACCATTCTGGAGAGCAATTTCGAACTATGCCCAAAGGGCTATAGAAATGTGCATACTTTTTGATCCAGCAATACCAGTGCTAGGTTTATATCCCAAAGACATCCCCCAAAAGAGAAAAAAAGACCTATTTGTACAAAAATATTTCTAGCAGCTCTTTTTGTGGTGGCTAAGAATTGGAAACCAAAGGAATGTCCATCAATTGGGGAATGGCTACACAAGCTGTGGTATATGATGGCGATGGAATATTATTGTGCTATAAGAAATGACAAGCAGGATGACTTCAGAAAGGCCTGGAAAGACTTGTATGAAATGATATATAGTGAAGAGAGTAGAACCAAGAGTACATTGTACGTAGAGGGAGTTGCTTACACGAATGAAATCACAGGGCCAGTAAAAGCATTAACAAATCAAAACAAAAATACTTATTCTGCAACAAGGTGTCTAGCAATGTACTAGATATTTCTGCTATTTGGGGGCACAGGCCAAAAAAAGTATAAAAGATGCAGGTTGGTCCATCAAGTTCCTCTTAAAATCTGGTCTCTATTGTGCTAGGTACAACAAAATATACTCATTAAATGGGAGATGCTTTGAGAAAGGGAAGTACTATAAGTGGTTAGGTAGGAAAAGGCCTCCCTGAAGAAAGTGAGATTTGAGCTGGCTCTTGAAGGAAGGCAAGGAAACTAACAGGCAGCACATTTCAGGCATAGGGAACAGTTATGGGACATGAGATGGAGTATAGTATTTGAAGAACTGAAAGTAGACCAGTGTACTGGGATCCTAGAGTGCATGAAGGTGAGTAAGAGGAGATACACTAAGTGAATAGACCACTGGACCTGAGTTCAAATTCAGTCTCAGGCACTCTAGGCACACTAGCAAGTCACCTTATCTCTATCCGCATCCGTGTCCTCAAGTGTGAAATGGGGATAATAAAGACAGGACTATTGTGAGCATCAAATGAGATACTTGCAATGCATTTACAAACATTAAAGTGCTATATAAGTTCTTCTCCTCTTCCTCCTCCTTCTCTTCTTCCTCCTGCTTCTCCTCCTCTTCTTTCTCTTTCTCCTCCTTCTACTCCTCTTCCTTTTCTCCCTTCTCTTCTCTTTTTCCTTCTCCTCCTCCTCCTCTTTCATGCTCCAAGAGCCTATCCAGCCTTAACATTCTATGATTCTTATTTTGGGAAGGCCAGTGTTATACTACTATGATTCTGAAAGCTCTGGTAATCATCTTGAAGCCTAGGTTTGTATAGACCTCTCTTAGGCCCAGGTTGCCCTCAATAATGAGATCCAACTTGGTATCAACCTTCACAAGACCTATGGCCTCACCACCTGTCACCAGGTATGAACAATTATATAAAAATGTTAACAAATTGGAAGACTAAGAAAGAGATGAATTTAGCAAAATACCATACTGATTAGAAATGTTGCATCTGGCTCAAGGGTATGAAGAGAAGATTAATAGCAAGGACTTGTGGGGGTGGGATGGGGTGGTAGGGGGATGTTTTCTAGAAGGTACAGATCTGCCATAGGGAGTTAGTGGAGAAAGGGGAAGGTTCAGCCACTGGGGAAGCACAGAGGGGCCTGGCTAGGTTTCTATGAGGAACACTTTAAGCTTTAGTTTGTTTTTTGTTGTTGTGGGGATTTTTGCTTTTAACTTTTAAAGCCCTTAGAAGACTGGTTCCAAGAGGCTTTTATGAACACCAGGCTGTCCCTTGCCTTTGGGGGTCTGAGAGAATGTAAGATTTGGACTTCAGGATTTAGGTGAAAATTAAAGGGATCATGCAGCTCTTTCATTCTATGGCCCAAGGCAGAGAAGGAGGATATGTCTCATTTGAAAACTTTTCAAGGGCCCTTAGCAACTAAAATTCAGTTTATGCCTTAGTTTTAAAAGTGGTTTATATTGTAATAGAGGTAACTACCCCAGCCCACCCCCATTTCTCTCTCTCTCCTCTCTCTCTCTCTCTCTCTCTGTTTTTCTTTCTTTTTCTCCTGAAATGCACTTCTGACTAGACTTGAACTAATTCTCACTAATGATGGACAGCTTACTGTGAGACTGAATATGATGGATTAGATAGCAAGCAGGCAAAATCGATTTCTAAAAATCAAGCAGACAGCTTTACAAATCGTACTTTGTGCATTTATTTTGGCAAGTGGAGTTTATTAAGTGACATGTGGGGTGTTTTTTAAGACATTTATCTTAGGATAGAATATGCTAAGCAGTCATTCTTACCTCAAGTTCACAGGTCCAATTTATGAAGTGGGCAGAAATAAGTCACAAAGAACCTAAGGGAGTCATGACCCAAGATTATGCTGTCCTCAGACAGGAACAGAATCCAAGATTCTTTGAACCTAGGGCACTGTTGAAAGACAATACATTGCCTTTATTCTCCTTTGAACATTCATTCATTTACTCATTCATTGTTAAGTAAACATCTATGGTGTGCAGAAAACTATGTGAGATTGTAAGAGGAACAGAAATTAGAGAAAACTTATGGAAGTTGAATTCTAGTAGAGGGATAAGACCAACACAGAGAACTATAAAACAATATTACATGATAATTAAATTAGATTGTGAACCAAAATGTTTTGTGAGAATACACTGGGAATGGTGGAGGGAGAGAAGGTAGATACATCCCTATGGATTGAAATGATCAGGAAAGACTTCATGGAAGAGATGAAATTTGAGTTGAACTTTAATGGTGAATAGTCAGTAAGCACCTACTACCACTGCCAGGCACTATGCTAAGCTACAAATACAAAAAATTTAAAAATCCCTGCACTCAAGAAGCTGAGGGGCAGCTAGGTGGCACAGTGGATAAAGCACCGGCCCTGGGTTCAGGAGGACCTGAGTTCAAATCCTTCCTCAGACACTTGACACTTACTAGCTGTGTGACCCTGGGCAAGTCACTTAACCCCAATTGCCTCACCCCCTCAAAAAAAAGATATATAAGAAGCTGAAAAGGGGGGATAGCTGGAATCCATGGGATATTTATCTAATGGATGGATGTGAAAACAAGAGGGAAAGGAAGGACAGAGGATCATATGATTTAGATTTGGAAGGAACCTTAGATATAACTTAGTCCAACCTTCTTACTTTACAAATAAGAATTTTCTTTTCTTTTCCTTTTTTAATGAAGAAATTGAGGATCAGTGAGATGAAGTGGCTTGCCTGTGATCACATAGGTAATAAACAAAAGAATCAGGATACAAATTCAAGTTCTCTAACTCCTGATCACTGTGTTTTCCATAAAATCATCCTCAATAGAATACAAATATGGGTAGAAAGACAGCTCCTTCCCTCCAGGAGCCTATGTTCTAAATGGGGAAGACAATACATAAAGATAAGTTGAAAGGGGGAGAAGGAAGAAGGTTTTGAGTTGGGGAAGGGGCCAGATGAAAAAATCTAGAGAAAATACAAATAAAAAAGTGAGGAATGTAAAACAAAGGAACAAATGCTTCAAGCAAAAACCTAGAGGACTTCACCTAACTCTTTTGTTCCCTGCTCCAGATTTATTTCTATGCTAATCCTGGACCATCTACAGTCATTTTGAATTTTGTCCTGCCACTGGACTTCCATGATTTAGGAAGAGAGAGTGAAGCTGACAACTCAATGTAACTCTGCCTCACTTAAATACAACCTATGTGTAAGTCAAAACATCACCCATGATAGTGATGTCATTGTTCCTCTTTGAAAAAAACAAAACAAAACAAAAAAAGAACAACATCCCTTGGGAACCACTTTATAGTTGTCCTTTCAACTCTTAGATGTTTTCCTCAGGTGGAGTACCCAAAGGAGCTATAGAGGAACAATCAAGGATTTGCGAAAAAATGAAAGGAATTTGTTGAACACTGTCTGAAAATCAGCTGGAGTTAGAGACTTTGAATAAAAGCATCAGAAAGGTAGCCCAAGAAAAAGATATTGTTGCTCTGAGGACATCAACTGACTTGTTCAGGTACCAGGTTGGGTGCTGCTGTCATAGCCTTAGGTGGTACTGGTTGGAGAAAAAGAAAAAAAAAAACCCAAAAAACTTTTGATTCTCCTTTTCAAAGGAATGGCTTACTAGCTGCCTTACTCCAGCAGATGGTAGCAGAGTATAGCAGATGGTTCAGAGAGAGCCATTTTTCAACTACTAAATAGCTGAATTCTAGGTTCATGGTAGTGAAGAGCGACTTAAAGAATACTACAGCAAAAGAATCATGGAAACAGATAAAAACGACTGCATGATACCCAATGGAGAAGAGATACATAATGTCCAGCAGAGAACCAAATGCTCCTATGACCAGAGGTCATCAGTGGCTCTATGGTATCAGTGGTGTGAGTCACTATGGGTATGCCTTGGCCACTTAGATCCCTATGTGCATGCCCTCCATGCATGTGCCTGAGCTACATGTTTTCCCTGTGTGCTCTCCTTATTTATTTCTTGCACATATGCACACATATATACACACTCCCTTTACACATGTTCCTTCACACATGTTTTACAAAAGTAAACACTGGTTGGGGCTCTTGAGCTATAGTTTTGAGTGGGTACTAGCTCATAGAGTTACCTCTAAACTGGGATAATTTTCTGGGTGCCTATATGTGAGAAGGTTATCAGGTGCTACAAATAAAATTAGATCAAAAGTGATGTAGAAGTTTAGGCTAGGACAGAGGAAGGAACAGGAATAAGAAAAGGCACAAAGAAAGATATGAAGGTAAGAACACCCTAGATATATGTGACAGCAAGACAGCAAGTGGTCATGTGGATAGCCAACACCCTATCCACCATGGCACCTAGCTGCCCAGGATGAGAAGGTCAGAGTATTTTGGGCACTTAATCTTCAAAATCGGGCTTCAGCTTAACTTTTTGAGTTGATTGTGTATTACTCCCCTGTGTACAGTCTATGTTCCAGGCAAATGGTCATTTTTTTTTTGTTTTGTTTTCCCCAGGGCAATGAGGGTTAAGTGACTTGCCCAGGAACACAGCTAGAAAGTGTCAAATGTCTGAGGCCGGATTTGAACTCAGGTCCTCCTGAATCCAGGGCCGGTGCTTTATCCACTGCACCACCTAGCTGCCCCCTCAAATGATCATTCTTGCTGTGCTCTATGTTCTATTTATGGCATTCCATCTGCAGCCTTACATAGGCTGTCTCCTATGATTGGGATGTTCTCCCTCTTTGGTCCTCAGAATCTCTACCTGTCTTCATGTGCCACCCCTTTCAAAAGAACTTTCCAGATTCTCCCAGTGATTAGTGCCCACTCCCAAGATCACTGTGTCTATATTTTTATATAATCTCTACTTTCTTATGTTGGAATTATTTTATCTACAAAGTAGTATATAACTTCCTTAAAGGCAGGGGCTATCTGACTTTGGTCTTTGTGCCTTGCACATAAAAGATGCTTTAAAATTGCTTAATGACTGATTAAAGTATAAAGCATGATCCAACCACAGACTGTTTACATAAAACATATATGTACAAATTTAGAAACAGAGGCCAGAATAAAACATACCACACCTGTAGTAGATATAACATATGGATCCCACAAAACCAGTTGACATGATTTGGGACAAAACTGAATCAAAAGTGGAAGGTGCTATAAGAGATAAGGAGGGAAACCATAATATACTAAAAAGTTTCATTAACAATGAAACAATGTCTGATTCTTCTGTCACAAAGTGACTAATACATAAATATGCTTAATGTGATTGTACATGTATAACATATCAGATTGCTTGCTGTCTTGGGGAGGGGGGAGGGAAGGGAGGGAGGAGAAAAATTTGGAATTAAACATCTTATGAAAATAAATGTTGAAAACTATCTCTATATGTAACTGGAAAGTAATATAGTTTTATGATGAAAAAACTCAATGAAACAATGTCAGTATTATATATGTGTGTGTACGTGTGTATATGTGTGTATGTATGTATGTATGTATGTATGTATGTATGTATATACGCATGTGGTCCTTTGGTCCCCCTCCCTACAACCGTAAAATCATGGTGGGATTTGGGGGGAAACACTTTAAAATGACTTTAAAAGGAGAGACAGTTCTCCAAGGGGACAGGTAATTCAACACAATCTGAGCAAAAATATCCTTTCCAGTACAATCAAGGTAGCCCATCCTCCTCCTGTAAGGCCCTAATTATAATAACGATGATTGTTTTTTTTTAGCAGAGCAATGAGGGTTAAGTGATTTGCTCAGGGTCACACAGCTAGTAAGTGTCAAGTGTCTGAGGCCAGATTTGAACTCAGGTCCTCCTGAATCCAGGGCCAGTGCTTCATCCTCTGCACCACCTAGCTGCCCCCAATAATGATGATTTCAGCTCACTTTACACAGCACTTTGAGCTTTGCAACATGCTTTACTTATCCTCACAGCAACCCAATGAGGCAGGTAAGTGGCTTGGCTAGGATCACAGAGTTAATTTTAACCCAGGTCTAGCCTGACTCCAGACCCAGCACTCTTTCCACCCTTCTTCTCATGCATCATCAAATTCTAACTATGATGGCTCACCACTATGGTCATTGTCATCCTCCTCCTCCTCTTCCAGAGAGTGATGGTGATGGTGGTGGCCGTGATGATAATGATGAGTTTCTGTACTTTGGTGGAGATGGATAGCCTCACAACTCTGAGGAGCTCGAGGGACAATGGCAAGAAAGAAGGGTCATTATTAATGGGTGGCAAAGTCCAGGAGTGTGATACAAAGAAAGACATGAACCATTACATGAGCCAGATTTTATTGGGCCGTTATGGGAAACAGTGGATATAACCAAGTGTAAAAGTGCCTTACCAATATGCGGGAAGCCGTACTAAAAGTACACAATAGCAGTGATGAGTTATTTCTATCTAAAGAAAAGTAGGGATTGAATTTGATGCGCTACCACTAGTGAGATAATTTATGATCGCTTTTTCTTCTGAGACACAACAGAGCTCACCATCTATTTATGGAAGGGCAGGCTCTGTAGTCACTGTGGATGCCTATGCCAGATTTCCATCATCAGTTATCATGCCAGTGTTCAGTTCTGGGTCACTGGTATACACAGCTTTACAGGTGCTCTGCCAAGCTGATCTGAAAAGAAGCTTGCCTTTCCATATGACCACAGGCAAGGGTCATTTAGATCTAGGTCATAAACAAACAAAATACAAACAAAAGCTACCATGGCACAACGTGGATGGACCCTGGATAAGAGTCAGAGGATCTGGGCTCAAATCTTACCTCTGCCACTTACTACCTGTTATATATCACACAAGTCATTTAACCTCTCTTGACCTTAATTTTTCATACACAAAATGAGGGGGCTGGCCTAGGAGGCCTCTAAAATCTCTTCTAGTCATAAATCTGATGTCTTCTCTATATACCTAAGCAAACTACTACCAGAGTTAGTGTGGATGTCCGATTAGATTGGTGGGAAGGGGGAAAATAAATCAAAGGTAGAAAAACTACGATATAGGCCAGTCTTCTAAAAACATTAAAAAATATTAGTGGTGGTATTGGGATGCTTTCAAGTGCAAATGTTGAATTAGGAAATGGAGTGACATAATTGGTAATAATAGTGTTTTATCTGGTAGAATTATACCCCAGACCAGATGACTAATAAGCCAGAAAATGTCAGTATTGGCTGCAAAATAGAATTATTGCCTAGTTTAGGGAACATTGGATGTCAGGTTCAAAGAAAGAATCCAATTTGAACATAAGATTAGATACAAATCAGGAAGCTAAAAAAACTTACTGGAGCAGAAACAGGTTATTTGCCTGTCATCATGTTATTCATTTGATAATCTACCATCAAGTCAGCCTTTAGAAGAAAATTGGAGAGTAGTCACACCTGAAAATTCCTCTGGGGTTATGGAAGACCTCACACCTGCATATAACAGCAGGTCAGATTACAAGTGATATCTCTGAGTCTAAAACTTTTTGAGGACAGGTTTGGCATCACATATACATGTATTCTCTTCTCTCTTGTTCCCTAACACTCTCCCCTATACTGTAGTAAACGCTCATTGACTGAGTGACTGAGTGACTGAGTGACTGACAGGTTCTTGCTGTCACAGAAATCAAACCACATTGGTGTTTGCCTACTCTGCCTATGTGAAAAGCCGGCCTTGCCTGGGTGACAATGCTCAGTATGAACTGGGTATGAAAGACTTTTTTTTTCTTGAATATTATCATCACTCCAAACACATAACTAAGAAGGCTCCCAATATGTTACCATTTGTCTTAGGTGGAAATATTGAACTCTTCCTTCTCTAATCAGAATCCTTTTCAAATAATGTTCATTGACAAAGTGGTAGCTAATGGTTTCACAATCAGGATGTCATTAAGGTATAGTTCTATAGGAAAATAATTTTCTGTTTTGAGTCCATAGGAAGGAAACACTGACATCTTATTGATGGGTAACACACAGCTAATAGTGAGTGGGCTGCATGAGGTCCACTGAATATAAAAGTTGCTTTTCCTGGAGGGAGTCACCACTCAGGAGCAGTTTTCAGAGTGGATTTCTAGGAGAAGGCCACAAATGAAGCAATTCATCCTAATATGTGGGGGAAAAAAAGTAATACTATGTAGAAATGTGTTGCACTGATCTTTAGGGAATGTATTATATAGGTCATCCTGCCTGATGTGATTACGCATTATGTGTGCAGCAGATGTAATCTGATTTCCCTGCTAAAGGAGATGCTAAAAGGGTTTGAGGAATATCCAAGAACAGTGGAAAACACCGCACCAGGAGTCAGGAAGGTCTGGGTTCAAGTGCTGGCCCTGCTACTGACTAGCCATGTGATCTTGGGCAAAACACCAAACCTCATCTATAAAATGAAGGGTGGGGAGTGGGAGGAATTTGAGCTAGATAATAATAGGTGACAATAAAGTATCCCTTTTACCTATAGAAATCTCATTTGATTCTCAGATCAATCCTGTGAGCTAAGTAATACAAGTATCATCCCCATTTTATAAATGAGGCTCAGAGAGCTCGAGTGATTTTCCCAAAGTCACACAGCTAATAAGTGATAGCATCAAAACTCAAAGCCAGGCCCAGACCTTCTTAAGGAATCTGTCCCTACTTATATATCACCCATAAAGAGGAAGGGAGAAGCAGACAATTAGAATGAATGATTAGTGCTGCCCCTAAATGACAAGTAATTTTACCAATTTGGGGGTATATCCTTATGTAGCTTAAGACTGGCATTCTTAAAAGATGCTCATCCTAGCTAGATTGCTATATTTGAAAAAGATATCAGCTCCTTTTGTTCCCCAAGTTTAAAAATGTTGTGCTGCTCTTGTTGTTCATCCTTCCTTTCCATAGAGGACAGATGACATCACGGGGTGATGTCCTGAAGTGCACATGAATTGGATTTAAGTGAGGCAGAGTTGCACAAGGTCGTCAGCCTCACTCTCTCTTCCTGTGTCATGGAAGTCCAGTGGCAGCACAAAAGTCAGGACCACTGGTGATGGTCAGAATGCAATGACCGTGGTGTCTTTGATGCCTGACCAAGATCTAAGATCTCCACAGCACCTACTTTAGCCGCCTTCATGAACATTGAAACAAATTGTTCTCACCCACCTGTTCTTCTAGGGAAAGTCTCCAATCCCCTTAACTCACCAAAGGGTTTGAGGACTCTTGGATACCCTTAACCTAGTTTAGTCTGTCTGCTGAGATGGTTTTGCCAGGGTGTAGCCACCGTGCATACTACAACTTGTTGGAACTACAGGTGAGAGTTGGGTAAAAAGTGGACACCAAAGGTGGATGAGTAGCCTTCATGCCAGATGTGCCAGTGCTCCCTGGACACTCCAGTGCTGCATCCTAGCTAAATGGCCACTTGGACCCTGTCTGAACTTCTGGACCAAATTTATTTTCTCAAAATTGCCTTATCAGTTATTTTGCCTCTGAGGCCAGAATGGATAGTTAAGAAATTGAGTGGCCAATAAGGCTGATTAGCATGTACATCCTTATAGCCTTTGTGGTCTGTGTGTACCACACAGGTAAATTCAAAAAGATTGAGCCTATGTTTCTGTTCCTTGAATTTTGGAACCAGGCTAACACACCTTCTTACAGAACATTCCTTTTTTTGTTGTTTTATTAATCTCTCCCTCTCATTCCACCCCATCTCTTCCACCCCTGGCCACCAAGCAAATTAACAACTTAAAATATCCCTTGTTGCATAGATTAGTAGCCCAGAAAAAACAAATTTCCACATTGGCTGTATCTGAAAATGTATGTTTCTTACTTGTAAATTTACCACCTCTCTGACAGGAGGTGAGAGAAATGTTATAACTTTCATCTTTTGGACTCCTGTTTTTTTTATTTTGTTCATCTAAGTTCTAAAATCTCCCACATTCATTTTTCTCTCTTTGTAAAAATTGGTTTCCTCATTCTGCTCACTTCACACTTGCATCAGTTCGCAAAAGTCTTCTCAGTTTCCTTTGAAACCATCCATTTTGTCATTTCCTAGGCCACTACTTATAGAAGAATAATTACCACTAAGTTCCCTTGTAGCTCTCACATTTTACAGGTCTAATCCCCTATAGTTTCAAAGAGAAAATAAAGACCAGCTAGGCTGGAGAGAAGAATTAATCCATGAAAAAAGAAGCCAGAAAGAAAAAAAAAACAACACAAGAAAGGAGAGAAAAATCAAAGTTGGTGTCAAAAGGTTAGTGATTGAAAGACTGGTAGGTAGGAAGAAGAGAAGAAATTATCTTCCCCACATGAAGTCCTGACCATGAAGCAGTAATTTGGACCTTCTACAGAAACAGCAGCATCTCACAGTCATCCCAACACAGTCAAAAGTAATGAGAGGCATCCTTGTGGAATGCTACCTCCCTACTGAGGAGTACATAGGTAGACATATGTAGAACTGACATAGCTATTTGAAAGATGAGCTTCTGGACTGCAGCATGTATCTGAGACAAGGACAAAGAGTCTTTCAGGATTCAGCAAATCCATGAAGCACCAACTACCTCTGATCACGATTAAATGACAGTCATTAGAAATCTGGACTGGATTTCTAGTTATTCAAAATCCTGATAGGAAACTTTATACATTACTTCACATTTTGTTTAAGTAATATTTCATTTGGCCCTTGCAACAACCCTTTGAGGACTCACAGGGATTATTATCTCCACTTTACAGACAGGGAAACTGAGGTTCAAAGGAATCAAGCATTCCTGGCTTGCTTCAAGACTTATCTCAAACATCATCTTCAACAGGAGGCTTTTCCTCTTCCCCTTAGTCACTTGAACCTTCTTGCACATATCTAGTATATACTTAATAATTTATATACTATCTACCCCATTATAGGACAGCTAGGTGGATAGAGTAAAGTGGATAGAGTGCCAAGCTTGGAGTCTGAAGGACCTGATTTCAAATCTGGCCTCTGTGTGACCCTGGGCAAGTCACTTAACCCTCTTGGCCTCAGGTTCCTCATCTGTAGAATGAGCTGGAGAAAGAAATGACAAACTACTCCAGTATCTTTACCAAAAACCCCCCAAATATAGTCATGAAGATTTGGACGTGACTGAAATGGCTGAACAACAACAACCCCATTATAATGTCGGATCCTTCAGATGAGAGACTATTTTTGCTTCTATTTTTTTTGGTGAGGCAATTGGGGTTAAGTGACTTTCCCAGGGTCACACAGCTAGTTAATGTCAAGCGTCTGAGGCAGGATTTGAATTCAGGTCCTCCTGACTCCAGGGCTGGTGCTTTATCCATTTGCCACCTAGCTGCCCCTGCTTTTCTTTTTATTCCCCCACACTTAGCACATTGTTTGGCATATAGTAAGCACTTAAGAAATATTTGTTGATTGGTTGAAATGAATTGTCCATGTATGCACAGCTAGTAAGTGTCAGACAGAATTTGAACCCAGGTCATACTGGTGTCAAGTCTAGCACCCCATCCACTATTCCACATTGCCTCTTTGAAGGCCTTAGCATAGGTTGTGTTTTCATTCTTTCTTCTATTTGAATGATGTGCAAGGGAGGAACTGTTTCTCATGAAGACTAAGAAAAATGTGTTTTAGGAGATTTTTTTTTACCTTATCAAAAAGTCTTAAACTGAAATTTGAAAAAGAAGGAAAAAATTACTCAGCTAAAACTGTAAAGCTGAATACTATGGAGGGTGACTGGTATGAAACAAAAACAATTATCAAAGTGGAGGGGGTTCCCAATAATTCCCAGAAAGAAAGGGTAGGGAACACAGTAAGGAGCAGTCCCTTCAGGCTCAGAGGTCTAGACAACAAGGCCCAAAGTATGGAAGTAAAAAGTGAAGTGGAAACTTTAACACCAATTTATAGGTATCTCCAAGACTTAGTGAATTTCAAATAATGGGGGGCAGCTAGGTGGTGCAGTGGATAGAGCACCGGCCCTGGAGTCAGGAGGACCCGAGTTCAAATTCGGCCTCAGATATTTGACACTTACTAGCTGTGTGACCCTGGGCAAGTCACTTAACCCCAATTGCCTAGCAAAAAAAAAAAAAGAAAGAAAAGAAAAGAAAGAAATTCAAATAATGACTAGAATATAGAGGTGTAAGTATGTGTGTTGATGCTTTGAGGGTTCTCATCAATATAGGCACTCTCCCTTCGAGTATAAACTACATCTAACTCTGGCATTATCTTTGCATCCTAGGCATTTCAAGCCTTTGGCCTTACAAAAATGCATCAAAGAGAATCTACTCGACATTTACCTAGAGGATGTACTAGTTCTTTAATATTTCAAGGATACCATTGCAACAATTGAGCAGTACATTTGTTATTCCTTTTTCTCCACTATATTGCCTAGCCCATGTGCTTTCCATGTCCCTGATGAGAACCTGCGTACCACTTCCTGGTAATAAGTTTCGGCCTGCTTGTACTCACTGTGCGTCTTACTCTGCCCTGTGGGTCATCTGAAAATCTGAGTCTTCTGAGATCATGGAGGTGATTCACAGCCACAAATAGAGAATATCTGTGTTAAAAAATATGGGGTTTGGCAGCAAAGAGCAGTCTGGGATCATTAAAAGTGATGTGCAGCTTCACAAATGCAATCCGGCCTGATCTCTTAAAGAGTAGGGAGTGCCATAGCTCAGAATTAACTGGGGCTGGTAAGGAAACAAAAGGATAAGGGGAAAAGGATCATTTTTTAAAAGCTATATTGAGGACAAAAGCAAGGTCAAAGAATGGATAAGACTACTTCTTAAGGTGTATGGTGCAATAAGAAAAAGAAAAGAAAACCGATCAAGTCTTTTTTGGCTTCTGTTTTCTTGGACTAGGAGAACAATCTTTGGATTGCAATTTAGCAATTTGGAGAGCAATTTAGCCCATGATTTCATTGGTACAGGGAACTTCTAGGCTAGGAAACTCCCTTTTCCAATGTAGGTCAGAAAGTGCCTCCTCTGTAACTTAAAGGTTTAGAGATTACTGAATATAGAGCACTGGGGATCAAGGGACTTGCCCAGGGTTATACAACCAGTATGTGTCAAAGGCAGAATTTGAATCCAGATCTTTCTGGTTTCAAGGCCAATTCTCTATCCACTATGCATGCTGTTTCTTAATCAGAATGGCTAATGGTTAATATGGCACTGTTTGAGGGCTGGATAGGGGTGTAGTGAAGTGGTTAAGGGTTTGTTTTGGTTCTAGAGGGTTGAGGGCACACAGTAGGGGATAAGGAGCTAGGAGGAAGGTTAGTGAAATCAAGTCACAAGGCACATATGAACTATATTCGCGTACTGATAGAACTGATGGGTGAGCCACTCATTGGAATTAATCTTTAAACGTTCATGCAAAATAAAAAGGATACAAAAGAGGGGCAGCTAGATGGCACAGTGAAGAGAGCCCTGACCCTGGAGTCAGGAGTACCTGAGTTCAAATCCGGCCTCAGACACTTAACACTTACTAGCTGTGTGACCCTGGGCAAGTCACTTAACCCCTATTGCCTCACTTAAAAAAAAAAAAAAAGGATACAAAAGAATGAAGAAGAGTAATTATTGTCCTGATTTTTTAAAAAAGGAAGAGCACAGACTCTGTAGGCCACCAAGCTTGACTTAAATCCTGGCAACAATTCTAGAGATTATAAAGGATGATTAGTGAAAACTGAAAAAAAGGAAAGAATGATACTGAGGAACAACTACGGCATTATAAAAATGAGCCACATTTAACTAAACTCATTTCCTTTTTGGTTGCAGACATATCTTATCCTGATTTTATCAAAGCATTTTACAGGGTTACCCTGACTATTCTTGTGGGAAGGATGTAGTGGTGTGGGCTAGGTGGGTTAAGTGAAGAAAAAAGGGTTAAATGACTGGTCCAATGAGTGATTATTAATGATTTAGTGTCAAATTGAAAGGTAATGTCTAGTGGAGTATCCTGGGGATCTATGCTTAGCCCTCTACTCTTTAATTATTTTATCATTAGTTTGAATGAAATCATTGATGGCATGCTTATGAAATATGCAGATGACACAAAGCTGGGAAAAATAGGTATCATATTAGATAACAGGGTCCCAAAGATCTGAACATAGCAGAGTATGGGGGAATCAAATCAAAAATAGTAAAATTTAGGGGGAATAAAAATAATACCATATAAGTGAATTCTTAAAGATTGGCTTTCTAAGTATAAGATGGAAGAGGCATGGCCATACAAAATGCAGTTATCCAAAAAAATCTCTGGGGTTTTTAGTGGACTGGGAGCTAAGTATGATTTGGTGATACTATATGATATCAAATAAATCTAATGCAATCATGGGTTATATTAAGAGAAGAATAGTTTCCAAGAGTTTGGAGGTGAAAGTCCCTCTTTACTTCGCCTTCATAAGACTTCATATGAAGTGTTGTGACTCATTGTTCAGCACCATATTTTAGGAAGGTCACTGATAAGAGAATGACCAGTTAATGACAACCGTGATAGGTAACATAATAGAATGGGTATCAATAGCCATGAATTGATAGGAATTGAAGAAAAATAGATGTTTCATGGAAAGGAAAAGTTCCAAATAAGCCATTCAAAAGTGGAATGAGCTGCTAATGGAGGTGATAGATTATCTCTTACCGCAGCTCTTCTAGGAAAAAATGAATGAGCACTGGTCTGGTATGTCATAGATTCTTGTACAGGTAGGAGACAGACTGGCTGACCATTGAACTCTCTTCTGAATTCATTCCTTCTTCACTGGCTCATTTTCTTCTGTCTTCCTAATGCCAAAACAACCTTGCCTTTGACCCTTCCATTCCATCCAACTACCGTCCCATCTCCCTTCTTTCCTTTCATTGCTACATGTATTTAAAATGTTGTTTATCTTGAATGCCTCCATTTCCTTATAGCCTAATCTCTCCCTATCCTTTTGTAGTCAGATTTCTGTGATCTCCATTTTACTGAAACTGCGGTCATAAAGATGATCAATGATATTTTATTACACGAATTCATATGTCTTTTTTTTTTGGTCTTTCTTGCTAGCTCTGTAATTTATTTTAACACTACTGGCCATCCCTTATTACTGGATACTCTCTCCCATTGGCTTCTGCGACTCTACTTTCCTGGTAGTCTCCTACTGCTCTAATTGCTCTTTTTTTTTGTTTCTTACTGACTTTTTGTTCTCTTCCTGACCTCTTAATGTTTATATTCCTTTGTCTGTCTGTCTGTCTCTCTTTTTCAGGGCAATGAGGGTTAATTGACTTGCCCAGGGTCGTACAGATAGTAAGTATAAAGTGTCTGAAGCCGGATTTGAACTCAGTGCTTTATCCACTGCAACACCTAGCTGCCCCCTCTCTTTTCTCTCTTGATACTGTCATTCTCATTCACTCTCATCATGTTCGGGGTTGTACAGTCATCCATTTTCAGCTGGAAAGGAACTGAGAAGTAATCTATTCCAACTCCTTTATTTTATAGTGAGGAAACTAAAGCTAAGAGAACTGAAGAGACTTGCCCAAGGTCACACAGCTGGGGTAGAACTAGGATTCAAACCCAGGACCTGATTCCAAATTAAAAACACCGTCAATTATTCTACCATGCTTCTCCAACTTCAGTTACCACCTCTAACCAGAAGATGTCCAAATATGTTTCTCCATCCCTGACCTCTGAGTTCTTCACCCATATTTCCAACTGCCTTTAAGATATGTCCTCACAGATATCTGGTGGTGGTCCTTTATTCTCTTTCCTTTTTTTCTTTTTTTTTAGTGAGGCAATTGGGGTTAAGTGACTTGCCCAGGGTCACACAGCTAGTAAGTGTTAAGTGTGTGAGGCCAGATTTGAACTCAGGTACTCCTGACTCCAGGGCCGGTGCTCTATCCACTGCACCATCTAGCTGCCCCGGTGGTCCTTTATTCTCGAAGAGGACCATGACATCTGGTGATGTCTTGACTTCAATTAAGTGAGCCAGGGTTGTGCAAAGTCACCAGCCTCACTTTCTCCTCCAGAGCCATCCGGGTCCAGTGTCAAGACATGCATCAGGATGACTGGACATGGCCCCAGATGTTTAAGGCAATTGGATTAAGTGACGTGCCCAGGGTCACATAGCTAGTATGTGTCTGAGGTGAGATTTGAACTCAGGTTCTCCCAACTACAGCGCTAGCGCTCTTTCCACTACACTACATAGCTGCTCCATCTGACTAGCACCTTGAACTCAATATGCTCCAAACTATTATCTCTGTGACTCTGACTTGGATGATATCATCATTCAACTCATCTCCCATGCCTTGGCTTTTTATCTTTGACCAGTCTCCCTCTCCTTCAGCTGTCATATCTATTTAATTATCATGTCCTGAAAATTCTGCCTTTGAAATCTTTCTCACATTTGGCTCCCACTCTGTTTCCTCATTCATACCACCTTAGTTTAGTAAATGCTTTCATTAATCCCTGATCTGGTCTTCTATAATAGCCACCTCACAGGCCTTCCTAACTCCACTATCTCCCCCCTCTAATCCATCTGTCCATTCACTGCCAAACTAATCTTTATGTTCAGATATGGTCATGTCATTCCTGTATTTCAGTCATTTCCTATTTCTTACCAAATAAAGTTCAAACAACTTAGCATAATTTTCAAAGTCCTTACTTTTCCAGCCTTGAAGCATATTATTCCTCTCCATGTAGTCAACAATTTTCCAAACTGATTCATCTAAAATCCCCAAATCAATCCCAGAACTCTCTTGCCTCTATTTTTCCTTATGTCTTGAATATTCTCCTTAAAATTTATCTTTTTTGATTTGGCCACCTTCCTCTACCATGTTCAGATGTTTGGAATCCAATCATCCAATATGACAAGCATCTTTCCCAGTTTTGTGTCAGATACATATTTGCTAAGCATAATGTCTTCACTCAAATCAGTGATAAAATATGTTAAGTAGCAACAGACAAAGCACAGATTCCTGGGGTATTCTATGGAGACACTGACTTCACCTTGACACCAAACCATTATTGATTACTATTTGCCAGTCATTTAACTAATTTTGACTCCACTTAATTGTATTATCTTTGAGTTCAAAGGTGTCAAACATGCTGAGTGTTCCCCAAAGTGGATTTAAATGTAATGGGGGGGGCAGCTAGGTGGCACAGTGGATAAAGCACCGACCCTGGAGTCAGGAGAAACTGATTTCAAATCCAGCCTCAGACACTTAACACTTACTAGCTGTTTGACCCTGGACAAGTTACTTAACCCCAATTACCTCACCTTCAAAAAAATAAGAAGAATCTGGAGGATGTGGCCAACTGGGCAAAAATAGAAACATGTTCCTAAACAATCAATCAACAGGCATTTTTAAGCACCTACTATGTTCCAGGTCTTGGTACAAGGTGCTGAGGATACAAAGACAAAAGTAATACTGTTCTTCCCTCAAGGTACTTCTATCTGGAAAGGGAAGACAACATGTTTTGTTTATATAAAATATATGTAAAACATAGATAAAGTAACCATCTGGAAGAAGCCACTAGCTGCTGGACAAACCAAGAGAGGTTGCAAGCAGAAATTGGTGCCTGAGCTGTGTTCTGAAAATGATTCTAAGAGGCAGGAAAGGCATTCAGGCATTAGAGCCAGCCTATAAAAAGGGAGGATTGATAATGAGGCCATGGGAGTTGATGAAATCACTAAGTAAGATAGTATAAAAAAGGAAGAAAAGAACTACCCACACAGTTGGAGAGCATGTTATGAATGATGATTCATCAAAGGAAACTGATAGAGTCATCAAGCATATTGGACAAGAACCAGGAAAGACAAATATCAAGACAGCCGAGAGAGGAGAGAGGAGAGAAGAAAAGATGATGGGTAGTATCAAATGCTGCAGAGATGTCAAGAAGGAGAAAGATTAAGAAAAGGCTGTTAGATTTAGGAATTAAGAGAAAACTGGTAATTTTGAAGAAAGTCATTTCAGTTGAATGAAGAATCAAGGGAAATACAAAGACTGATGACCTGGGAGACTGAAAGGATGATGTCCTTGGGAATGGGAATAGGAAAGTTCAGAGGAAGAGTAAATTTACTAGGGAAAATAGTGTAACTAAAACCTGTTCATGCCTGCTCATACCATGGTACTCAATCTTTCTTTTCTCTTAGCCAAAAAATGGAAAGAGAAGGCCTTCCTCTTTGGACACTGCAATAGTGATGAGGGACAAGTGGGGACACTGGGAAGGGGGGCTGGGATTTAGCCTGAACTGATGTGGGTGCCTACAGAAATACCCCATGTCCGGGGCAGCCCCAGAAGAGGAGAAGGAAAGGGACATGGGAGGGACAGAATGAGGAGTGTTTTAGGGGATATGTAGTAGTGTTATAAACAAGCTATGAATGGAGGGGGAGGACAGGAGTGAATTGTGGCCCATCTCTCCCATCTATCTTATTAGTTGATCACAAACCTTGAGTCAAGTCAAGACCTCCTCAATGTAGGAAACTGCTATTCTAAAGGGGAGATCTAGCTGCAGATTTTGGCTTAGTGTAAGGAAGGATGTTCTAATAATTAGTATAATCCAGTTGTGGGATGAAAATTGGTTGTTAAGGAAATAATAAGATCCCTGTCATAAAAAGAGTTCAAGCAGATTGAATGACTGTCTTGTCTGGGATATAATAAAGGAGAATCTTTAATTGGGAGAAAACTCACCACTAAGGTTCTTTTCAACACCAATAGTGATCTGTCATCTTGAAGATTTCTTTTTTCGTGAGTTTTTTGGGGTTGTTTTTTTTTTTTTTGTGGGGCAATGGGGGTTAAGTGACTTGCCCTGGGTCACACAGCTAGTAAATGCTAAGAGTCTGAGGCCGCATTTGAACTCAGGTACTCCTGAATCCAGGGTTGGTGCTTTATCCACTGCGCCACCTAGCTGCCCCGAAGATTTCTTTTTTGAACTAAAAACACTTCAATGAGTAGCAAAGCACCTGAGAATATAACCTGGTTGAGGAGAGGGACATGAACCAGCACAGTTTAGGGGGTCAGACTAGGAACCAGGGGTCTCACTATTAGAATATAATGCTTGAGAAGAGCTCAAAACTATGAATGAATGAATGAATGAATGAATGAATGAATGAATGAATGAATGAATGAAAGAAGGAAGGAAGGAAGGAAGGAAGTACTTATTAGCCTCTTAACAGCTACCAAGCACTATGCTAATACCTGGGATTAAAATTACAAAAGTAAAACAGTCCCTGATCCTAAGGAGCTGAAATTCTTTCTTTCTTCCTTCCTTCCTTCCTTCCTTCCTTCCTTCCTTCCTTCCTTCCTTCCTTTTTTCTTTTTATGGGGCAACGAAGGTTAAGTGACTTGCCCAGGGTCACACAGTTAGTAAGTGTCAAGTGTCTGAGGTCGGATTTGAACTCAGGTACTCCTGAATCCAGGGTTGGTGCATTATCCACTGTGCCACCTAGCTGCCCATAGAGCTGAAATTCTAATGGAGAAGACACCTATAAGAGAATAAGGAGCATTGTTTTGATTTGGAACATTGTGGAGATATTGAATGGAGACATGGCAATAATGACTTGGTTATGGTTCCAGAACTCGTTGAGGGGGATAATGGGAGGTTCACATTCCAAGAAGATATCTGAGGAACAAAGTGAAGTATGTATGGTTCAGAACCCCCTGAAATAGGGAGGCAGGTTAAAAAACAGTCACCAAAAAAAGAAAAAAAAAAGGTGGGGTAGGGAAAGCATTCTGGAAAGGGTTGATGCCTCAAGGGCATGGGTTCTGGTCTTAGTAGCAAATCAAGGAGTGAGAAGATAGGCAGGGAGTAAACCTTCTACAGATTTATACTGCTAATTGACAGACTGACTACTCATGTAACAATGTGAGAACAGTCCTCATGTTACATGATATTCCGTCCCCATGTATCATTTCATTATTTCTGATTTATAGAAATTGCCATTTGTTGTTGACATTTTTTAAATGCTCCCTCTCACATTAATAGTAAAATAATTGAGGCAATTTGGCACAGTGAATAATGTGTGGGCTTGGAAACAGGAAGATCTTAGTTCAGATCACACCTCTGACATGAACTGGCTCTGTGCCCCCAACTTAGCCTCTATTGCCTTTGACCTTATCTATTAAATTATTACCAGATGGTGGGAATTTCCCCCTAATGACAATAGTCCTCTGTGAAGGGTTAGTGAGTACCATAGCATACTTTTAATGGACAAGAAACTGAAATAAGAAGCTGAAGGTACCTTCGGGAGATTTCATTATAGGTTTGCAACTGAAAACAGCATGATATAGGAAAGATAACAGGCAGTTAGGTGGCACAATAGATAGAGCACTGAGCTTGAAGTCAGGAAGACTCACTTCCTGAGTTCAAATCTGGCCTCAGACACTAACTGTGTGACCCTAGGAAAGTCACTTAACCCTGTTTGCCTCAGTTTCCTCATTTGCAAAAAGAGCAGGAGAAGGAAATGGCAAACTACTCCAGTATCTTTTGCCAAGAAAACTGCAAATAGGGTCACAAAGAGTTGGACATGAATGAAACAACTGAATGACAAAATGGGAAAGATTCCTTGATTTGAAATTAGAAGGACTATGTCTGAATCCTAGCTGTACTACTTGAAACCTGTTTGACCTTGAACAAGTCATCTAACATTTCAGGACCTCAGTTTCCTCATCTGCAAACTATAAGGAGTTTGAGTTCGATAACTTCCAAAGATTCCTCTACCTCTAAAGCATCAGCAATAGGGTCACTCAAAGGAGAATTCCAAACATTTTCTGATCCAGTACCATGTGCTCTTTCTACAACCTGGGAAACATCTAGCCTGGGATCTCTAAGGTGACTTAACTACAAGCTGGAAAAATTCTTTGATTCCTGAGAAGCTGCTCATATGCTCCTTTAGCTACTGAGTCATCTTCTTTTGTTCCTTTTGTATTTCTGGCTTATTGTTGACTAGTGGTCCTTAACAGCTCTCTGTAATGATAGGCAAGGGATTGAGGGGAAAGAGGTAAGCAAAGAATCTGACAGCTAAGTATTTGTTTTATGATGCATTTCCACATTTTTCTTATTTCTTGAGCAGCCCCATCTCTTTCAGCCTTCAATTATTTTAGCATAGGAATCTTTTTTTTTTGCACAGCCTCATAAAAATACTTATTAATTTGGCACTTGGCCAAATCCAATTTAGGGGTATGTCTGAATATTTTAACCAGGAAAATCTCATCAAAGACTGCAGTTAGAAGAAAGAAGATTTATCATTCAAAAACAGGGACATGAGCCATTGTTTTTATAATGGATCTCTTTTAAATTATTTTTTATTCTGATTCTAACACCAAAAGTGAGAGAATTTTTTCCATATATAAATTAGAACAGTTAAGGAGGGCTATATATGAAACCATGAATCTCTGTTACATACAACTTTCTTCTTTAAAAAAAAATGTAATCAATTCAACATGTTTCTTTGAAGGTTGTTCTCACAACTGATCTTACTGTCACACAACGGCCACCAGATGGCAGCAGCAAGAGAATTGACTATTCCTTTTCTGGGAAATTTACTCTCAAGGTCTTCCAACCTTAAGTGTGAAACTCTTCTATTTCATAAGTAGAATTTAGATTTACCTATTTCTCAGGAATTCAAGCAAAATTCTTTGTATTATGAGTTTGTGTTCAAAAATCCTTTCTGCAATCAATTCCTTTCTCTTTGGTGTCCAAATGAAACCTTCATTTTTATTCTGTGCTGGCATATTTGTTCCAAAGGGGATCTGGAACCAGGTCAGAAAGTAAACAGTAAAAGTACTATTAACCTCACTCAGCTTAAGTTTCCTCAACCACAAAGCAACAGTTGTCCCTGAGGTCCCTTGCAGCTTTCAGTCTATAGTAGAAAATTTATTGAGAGGTAGCTGGCACAGTAGATTAAGCACTAGGTCTAGAGTCAGGAAGGCTTGAATTCAAATTCAGCCACAGACACTAGCTTGTGACCCTGGGCAGGTCTTCTACCTCTACCTCAGTTTCCTCAACTGTACATTGGGAACTAATAGAACCCACCCCTCCAGGGTTGTTGTGAGGATATGTGAGATATGTAAGATAACTGAGGATATATGAGATATCTGTAAAGTACTTTAGATTTACAAAGCTTTGGGGCAGTTGGGTGGTGCAGTGCATGGAGCACCAGGCCTGAAGTCAGGAAGAATCATCCTTCTGAGTTCAAATCCAGCCTCAGACACTTATTAGCCGTGTAGCCCTGGGCAAGTCACTTAACCCTGCTTGCCTCAGTTCCTCATCTGTAAAATGAATTGGAGAAGAAAATGGCAAACCACTCCAGTATCTCTGCCAAGAAAATACCAAATGGGGTCATAAAGAGTTGGACACAACTGGAACAACTGAACAACAATAAAAACACCCCACCTCCCCACCCCCCGGGTTGTGGTGAGGATGAAATGAAATATTTGCAAAACACTTCACATTTTCCTGATGTTTGATGTGTGTGTGTGTGTGTGTGTGTGTGTGTGTATGGTATATGCTCACTTATATGTGTGTATATATACACGTACATGTATATTATATAATATGCTCACTTATCTTACATGAAAAAGACAATGTGGTATAATGGATAGAGGGATCGAAAGCTGGTCTTGAAGCCACACAGGTGCAATGCTTACCTCTGATACATGCTTGCTGTTTGACCCTGGGCAAGTCACTTAACTTGTGAGTGCTCTAATCAATTCTATATGACTAAGATGCAGAGAAGGTACTGGTCTCTTGGCCTCCATTTAGTAGAGGAGATTTCCTTATCTGGAAGTCCCCCAATGCCAATGAAATCACCAGGCCAATCCCCATCCTGTATTTATTTATCTTATCTATAGCTTGTTTGTAAATATTTGTTGGGTTGTTTTCTCCCCTCCCTTATTAGATTGTGAGGTCCTTGAAGGCAGGAATTGTCTTTTTTTTTTTTTTTTGGTATCCCCAGCACTTAGCACAGTGGCTAGCACATAGTGTTTATTGCATATGGATGATATCTTCTTATTTACATTTTCTCACCTGATAAACTCTAAGAACTTTGAGATCAGAGACTATTTCTTTTCTTCTTTGTATCTCTAACAGTTAGTACAATGCCTGGCACATAGTAGGTACTTAATAAACACTTGTTGAATAATTGGTCACATGATGGCCAGAAGAAGCTTATACAAGGAAACTCTCAAGATCTCTCTGAAAAGCTTTGGAATTGATTTTGACTGGCAAAGGACCACCCAGCATGGCATGCCCACATCAAAAAAGCCCTGTACTCTATAAACTAAGCAGAATTGTAGTAGCTCAAAAGAAATGTGGGGGGCGGCTAGGTGGCGCAGTGGATAAAGCACCGGCCCTGGATTCAGGAGTTCCTGAGTTCAAATCCCGCCTCAGATACTTGACACTTACTGGCTGTGTGACCCTGGGCAAGTCACTTAATCCCCATTGCCCCGCAAAAAAAAAAAAAAAGAAAAGAAAAAAAAGAAATGTGAGGAGCAGCTAGGTGGCACAGTAGATAAAGCACCGGCCCTGGATTCAGGAGGACCTGAGTTCAAATACGGCCTCACACACTTGACACTTACTAGCTGTGTGACCCTGGGCAAATCACTTAACCCTCATTGCCCTGACCAAAATAAATAAATAAATAAAATAACAAAAGAAATGTGAGATGTATAAATTTAGAATCATCTTCACCCCAAATGTTCATGTGGACTATTTGTGCCCCACTTGTGGCAGAGCCATCTGAGCTTCTATTGGTCTGATCAGCCACAGTTGGACTCACTGTACCTTGACTGCAACATAATGATGTCATTAGGATATTAGATGAAGGACAACCAACCAACCAAGTGATACGCGTGCAAGAGCTTCACTGTAGGAGAGTCACTTAAGCAGTCTGCTAGTAGAAAGAGTTCTGAATTTGGACCCAGAGGAACTGGGTTTGAATCCTTGTTCTGTAATTTTCTACTTGTGACCCTGCCTTGTCCTAGTTGTCTTTTGTATAAGTGGGGTGGACTAGATGATCTCTTTAAGGTACCTTGAAACTCTTAGTTCTAAACCCTATGATCATCCAGGGCTTATTAAGGTTATGCCCAACCCCAGTAAAACCTAATTCCCAAGTTTCTTCTCTCTGAAAAACATCCTCCACATAGCTCCCCAAATGATATTCCCTAAAATATGTATCTATCTGATGTCTAACTACATCACTTCCCTGAGTAACAAGCTTCTATGGCTACCTTTTACCTCTGTGATAAAATACAAACTCACCTGCTTGATATTTAAAGTCCTTCACAGTCTGGCTCCCACCTCATTTTCTATATCGACCCCTCATTATTCCCTTTTATGTACTCTCACTCCAGCCATACCGACTTATTTGCTGTTCCTTCTCTTATCTCTGCTCCTTTGCTCAGTTTATCCCCAATGCTTGGAATGCTCTCACTCCTCATGTTCACCTCCAGGAATTCCTTTCTCCTTTCAAGGCTCTGATCAAATGATACCTTCTAGAAGAGGCTTTTCCTGCTCCCTCAACACTCCCCTGCAAAATTACTTCATATTTATTTTGTGTGCTTTACTCATCTGTGCACATTTTCCCCTTCCTCCAGTGAAATATAAACTCCTTTTGGACAGGGATTGTCTTGCTTTTTTTATTTTTGTAGTCTCAGTGCCTAGCACCATGCTTGGAACATAGTAGGTCCTTCTTCCCTCCATACTATCACCACCACGATAGTTTCTTATCATTTTGCACTTGAACAACTCCATCAGAGTCTGACTTGTCTCCTTACTTGCATTCTCTCACCTATCTTATATGTCCTGCTTACTCTCTCGATACTCTGAACTCATTTCATTTAGCATTAGAATCACACAGTTTTATCCTTAATTGACTTTCTCATTGTTTCAGGGATTTTATATGGTCTCCCTAGATAAAGCTAAGCAATTTGAGGGCTGAGGCTATGTAGCACACTTCTACTTTCACAGTGGAGCCTGGCACACAGTAAGTCCCTCAAACATGGTTTTTTTTTTGTCTTACTGTAAATAGTTGTTAACTAATTCATCAATCTATTCTAATATCCTAATGGAAAGTTAGATAGCAAGAAAGGGATATAAAGATGGCCATCTAGATATATTGTCTCTCAACTTCATTTAAGAATCCATGAAATAATTCTAAAAGAGAGAACTAAAGTTTTTTTTCCATGAGATAAGGCAGGAAGTTGGACTGGTCTTTAAGGTTACTATAAAGCTAGTAGTTGTCTGAAACCAGATGTGAACTCAGTATTTCTGATTCCAGGTCCAGTGCTCTATTTACCTAGCTGCCTCAAGATACAGCCTGCTAGGTTATATAAAGAGTAACATCAGTTATCATTAAAAAATGCACATATATATTTTAAGAGGCAAGATGGTATACTGGGTGGAGAGTCCACTTTCAAATCAGGAAGACATATATTCAAGTCCATATACACATATGTGTGTATGTATATGTGTCTTTCTCTCTAGAGACACACACACACACACATATACAGACTCTCACACACTCATATATTTATATATGTGTATATGTATATATGTGTGTATGTGTGTGTGGAGAGAGACGCATATATATATATATAAATATATATAAAATCTCCAGAGTATTAAGCTATTAAAGAATTTTGGTACATCTTGTATTTTAAATGCATACACACATATATGTATACATATATGTATGTATAGCTATAGATATCCATAATCCATTGGAGAAGGAAATAACAAACCACTGCAGTATCTTTGCAAGAAAACCCCATGGACAATACGGTCCCCAGGGTCACTAAGAGTTGGATATAACTAAATGCCTGAATAACAATGAGGGGGGAGTTATAGGGATAGAGGATACCAAATAGATAAAATCATATTCTATCTTTAATGCAAGTTTCAAACCTTGCCTAGGGCACACAGTATATGCCTTTCCATAGGTCTAACCTAGATGATGCCTACTTTGGTAGTTGATCATCGTCTATCAACTATCAGATCTCAGAGGTCACTGTAACTATGAGGTATGATGCTACATTTCCTTGGGATAATTTTTTGTGGTTCTTTATACAAATCTGTGCATCTACAACTTCACCCTTGGTAATGTCTTTCCACTAGCAAATCTTCACATAAGGATTACAATCACAGTATACCTAATTAACCCCAAAAAAGACATCAAAATTCGTAGGAGCACTCATGATATGAAACCTTGGGAAATAGAACAGTCTCATTATATTTCAATTATCTAAAAAGTTGATGTGATAATCATTTGGAGTCAATACTAATAGGATGATATGAATCCCTCATTATCAACTAACAATAATTACATTCCTTAAGATGCATCAAGCCTCACTGGTCCTACATCCTTGGAGCCATCTATGCCCTTTAATTTCATTCACATGGAAACAAGATGAAATGGGCTTAAATGGCAACAAGAAGATTTTTTTTTATATTAGACATAAAAAACTTACCATTCAGAAGAGTCATAGCTTTGTAGATTTAGAGTTGGAAAGGATCTTAGAAGTTTCAGTCCAACTCCCTCACTTTACAAATAAGGAAGTTGAGATACTGAGAGACCATGTGACATATTTATTCTGCATATATTTATACATTCGCTTGTTGCCTCTCCCATTAGAATGTAAGTTCCTTGTGTGTATCAATTGTTTAGTTCTTTGTGCTTATTTCATCAGCATCTAGGACAGTGCCTGGCACATCCGAGGCAATTAATAACTGCTTGCTGATTGATTAGCTGATTGGCTAGAGTTACCTAGGTAAATGGCAGAGTAGGTTCACCCTGCCAAGTCATGGAACACTGGAGTCAGTTTACCAAAGGAAGATATAAAGTCTTCTGAAAATATTTTAAAATTGGGTAGACACAAATACATCTGAAATAGAAAATGCAGACCTATGTTTCCTGCATAATTTTGGTTGATTTTTGAAGAAAAAAATTGTATGAGAATGTTTTCTGACAATCTGCTCTCTGCTTTCAGGGTAGACCCTGAAAATTGTAAAAGCATATAGTGTGAAGAAACTCTTAGTTACCTTTTCCAAACTTTTGATGAAATTCCTCTGTCTCTCAAAACTTTCCAAAAGTATTGAGTGAGTAATAGCTATGTGCAAGAAAATTTGGGAAGAACTTGTACCGCGCATTGTGGAGTTTTGTTCTCATCCAGAATATCATCTCTGCTGGCTGAGGCTCAATGCAACCCAATTCAAAGTCATTTTTAAAGTGCTAACTATGTACAAGGCACTGTGCTGCCAGGGCTTAGGAAGAGAGAAGTGAAAACTGACACAGTCGCTGTTTAAAGAGGTTACAGTATAATAGGGGAGATAAGGCAAGTACAAAAATAATTACAGTGTAAGCAGAATGTGAGAAGGGCAAAGCAAAAGTTCAAAGAAAGTGTTATGAGAAATTGGAGGAGTGAGAGATCACTTTCAGTTGGGGATATGGAGTACAACTTGGCCCAGGTGGCATCTGAGTCTGAGTTGAGTCTTCAAGGAAGGGAGGGATTTAAACAGGTGAAAGTGGTTAGTGGGAGGGAATGTCATTCCTTCAACATACATCTGATTAAGCCCTTGCTATGTGGGGCAGGTGGGTGACACATTGGATAGAGTCAGATTCAGTTTCATCATTTGTAAAATAAGGATATAAAAACACCCGATGTAAAAAGCAAATGAGATGTTTGTAAAGCACCTTATAAGCCTTACAACTCTATATAAATGCTAATTATCATTACTAGCATTGAAGATTCAAACAAAAAGTCCCTACAAACATCAAACTTCTTTTCTAGATATATAGGAAGGTGATCACAAAAGCATGGAAATGAGAGAGGGTAGGATGAGAACTTTTTTTAACACACTATGTCCTGCAGTTACCCAAGACAGACAGGTCATAGTGGAGAGTTCTGACAAAAAGGGATCCACTGGATAAGAAAATGGCAATACACTCTAGTATATTTGCCAAGAAAACCTCACAGAGGATGTTCATCAGGTGGGGAATGACCAAACAGAATGTGGCACATGAATATACTGGAATATTGCTGAGCAGGCAGATTTCAGAAAAACCTGGAAAGGCTTTCATGAACTGATCCAAAGTGAAGTGGGCAGAACCAGAACATTGTACATGATAACAACAACATTGTACAGTGATCAACTATCAATGACTTGGTATTCTTAGCAATACAATGATCTGAGACATTTCTGAAAGGCTCATGATGAAAAATGCTATCCACATCCATAGAAAAAACTAAGAGTCTGGATGTACTTTGAAGCATACTATTTCCAATGTCTTTATTTTTTCCTGTTTGTTTTTTCTTTTGGTTTGTTTCTTTTTTCACACCATGACTAATATGGAAATCATGTTTTACATGATTGCACATATATAACCTATATCAAATTGCTTACCATATTAGGCAGGGGGGAGAGAGGGAGAAAAAAAATTGAACTAGAATTTTTTAAATGAATGTTAAAAATTGTCTTTATTAGAAATTGGAAGATTGGTAATTGGAAAAATAAAATACTATTAAAAATAAAATCTAATGGACAGTGTGAGAATTGGAATGACAACCCCTGCTGGGAGGGACATTGTGAGCTCTGGCCTGAAAAGAAACCATGTGACTTTGGCATCCAGAAGTGACCTTTCTGGGGTTTTGAAGGTCAGATCAGCATCAGGAAGTGATGTCTGATGCCCGTGGGTCCTGTCAATCAGTGATACCAGCCAATTAACTTGGAGTTGGAGTTGTGTGTGTGTGTGTGTGTGTGTGTGTGTGTGTGTGTGTGTGTGTGTAGACAGCCCTGTTTCCTGTTTCATAGGAGGCTTCTGGGAGAAGTGCGGGAGGAAAGAGGCCTTTTCATTTCCAGACAAGGGCTTGGCAGCAGAGACAGGCAGGATAGGGAGAGTTGTCAAATCTCATACTTTATCCACATGTTTCTCTTTACTAACCCCTAATATACTTTAATAAATACTTACTTGGTGCTATACATTTTCTAATTTAAGGCAACCACTCATTAGATATTAGACATCGCAGCTAGAATTATAGGCCCTTACAACAGTATTAAAATGTATAGCATCACAAGATGAGCACCTTAGGTCAAGGGCCAGGCATGGTTTCTGAGGTCATGAAGAGTCAGACACGACTGAATGACTCAACAACAATAACAAGCAGAAGAATAGAAAGTGAGAAGAGTGAATAATCCAGTTTGACTAGAAAAGAGAACATGTGAAACAAAGTCATGTGGAAGGAATATTAGAGAGAGATTGTGGACAATCTTGAATACTACAATAAGGAGTTCTTGCTTGGATCAGTTGGCAATGGGCAGCCACTGAAGGTTTTTGAGCATAAGAATGGTAAGATCAGAATAGCGCATTAGAAGATTAATTGGGCAGCAGCATAAAGGATGATTTGAGTTGTGAGAAGCTAGAGACAGGAAGACTCTCAAGAATATTTACATACTCCTAAGTGATTTTGGCAGGTAAAAAGCTTTCAAGATTTGAAGGAATGAATCTCTGGTGGAAGAATGACAGGTAGTAGAAGTGAATTTATATTTTGGCCAAGTATTCTCTGCCAAAGATCCCCCATATCACACGCCACATGACTACTTTGCCCCCTCATAAAAGTGGCCCTGTGGGGGCAGCTAGGTGGTGCAGTGGATAAAGCACCGGCCCTGGATTCAGGAGGACCTGAGTTCAAATCCGGCCTCAGTCACTTGACACTTACTAGCTCTGTGACTTTGGGCAAGTCACTCAACCTTCATTGCCCCACCAAAACCAAAAAAAAAAAAAAAAACTGGCCCTGTTTCTTTCTCATCATTCTGAAGAGTTGTACTCTAGGCAAGTCTCTTCATTCCTTTAGATTTGTAAAATGGGAGTAGTAGATAAAGTTACATTAGACTGCATGACCTCAAAGGTCCTTTCAAGTTCTAATACCCTATTATTTTATAAGATGTCCAGTGGCAAAAAAAAAAAAAGAAAGAAAAGAAAAGGGGGGAAAGTGTTATAGATTAGCACCATCTGTGAAAAGAAAAACAGCCAGAATGGTACTGGAGCCAGATGCTCCCAAAATTTTCAATGTGACCATTTATACCTTAGAAATTGGCAAAAGCTAGAAATCAAGGCTTGAAATATTGTTTTATTAGTTGGGTAAACTTGAGAAAGTAATGGAGAAAGCATCAATATTGCAGATTAAACTTAATTGTGTCATACATTTTTTTCAGAGAGCTGGTTGTTAAACATTTATCAGGATACCACTGCTTGTGTCCATCTCAAACTTAAAGAGAGGGAGCATTGTATAATCTTAGAATCGAAAGCAAAGAGATCCAACCCCCTTTTCCAATGTATGAATTTGCTTGTAGCATTTAATAAATGTTTTTACAGACTGAGTGAAGGTAGGCAGTGGAATGAACTCAGTGATGACTTGTGTTTCCAGTCAGTCTGGTGATTCTATAATAACCAAAAGGGGGATTTGTGAGACACAATGGAAAGAGGCTCTGTGTTCAAATTCTGACCCTGTAAATTTACTTCGGGTTCCATCTTGGGCAAATCTCTTAATGTCTCTGATTTACATGTGACTTCCCCCATTATAATGTGAACTCTCTAAAGCAGAATGGTTTTTACCTTTGCATGCTGAGGGTCACTAATTGGCAGATATTAAATACTAAATAAATGCATTTTGATTGATTAAGCTGAGGAGGTTGTACTATCAAGGTCAGCAAACTATATCCCACCCTTGGGCCCCAACTCAGAATAGGTTTTATTTTGTTTTGTTTTGGTTTTTTTGGTGAGGCAATTGGGGTTAAGTGACTTGCCCAGGGTCACACAGCTAGTAAATGTCAAGGGTCTGAGTCCAGATTTGAACTCAGGTCCTTCTGAATCCAGAGCCAGTGCTCTATCCACAGCACCACCTAGCTGCCCCCAGAATGTTTCTTTTTAATTATTTTTTAAATAAAGTTTTGTGATACTCAAAAATGAAAAAAAAAAATCTCAGCTGCACTGGTAGTACAAAAAACAGGTAGTAGACTAAGTGAGAGTAGTCTGCAGACTCCTGGACAAGATAAATGCCTTTAAATTCATTTTTCTCTAAATCTATGACCTTAGGAAGATCAGTGTTCAGCAATTAAGACATTATTCTATGTTCTTCATAAATGGATTAAGGTTGTGCCTATACAGATAGCAAAATAGTTGACAAAGTTTCCATCCTTGTATCAATCAATTAACTTGTTGATTTGGTCTCATGAAGACATACCAACTAGGTGGCTCAGTGGATAAATTGCCAGAAGTCAGGCAGATCTAAGATCAAATCCAGATTCATATATATACTAGTTGTATAACCCGAGGCAAGTTACTTAACCCCGCTTGCCTCATTTTCCTCATCTGTAAAAAGAGTTAGAGAAGGAAATGGCAAACCACTCCACTATCTCTGCCAAGAAAACCCCAAATGGGGTCATAAAGAGTCAGACATGACTGAAACAAATGAACAACAAAAGACATAATCAATCCACATGTCCACATGTACAGCAGGAACTTAAAAATTCATTAGTATTAACTTCCATTCAGTAGAATCAGCAGTCCTGTAAAATTATTGTTTAAAAGAATGTGCACTGGGAATGATGTAACGCCAGTAAGAGTGAATTTGTATCAGTTCCCTTCTAATGCTAACATTCAGGGGCGATGGATCATATGTCCCATTATTGCCTCAGTGGAAACTTGGGTGGGAAACCTATTTTGCTAGATGGAATGGAATTTGGCATTCCAGATTGATATGATTGGATAGGATGGAGCTCTTTAGATGAGCTGGAAAGAAAATGTTGGCCTGGGAGCCATCTTAAGAGAATGCACAATGATCCTGGGATGCCAAGATCTTTACTCTTTACTCACAGAATTACTGATGATCACTTCAGCCAATATGCTTTTAAAAAAATTATTCCTCACTTATTATAAATGATCAAACATGAATTAGTTCTCAGACACTCAGACAACAGCATGCGAAAGGCAGAAAAAAATATTGAACTTTCCTGAAGGCCAAGTGAAGTCTTATTTGTGAAGTGCTGGGATGTCATTGAAAGTAAAGTATGAACCATTGTTCTGATGATTACTAAATGCATTAGCAATTCCTGTGCCTGCAGAGAACTTACGTGAATTTCAATGGCACTTCTAGATCTGAGCAGCTGTACACAGTAGGAAGTCCTCAGTCTTCATCTCAGCATTAAAAGAACACACTGGGGTCCCTACATTTCTTTGGAAAATGAAGTTGCAGCTCGGGTTCTTGTAACTTAGGAAGTTTTGTGATCACAGAGCCTTAGAGTGACCTCGGAAGTCATGGTTCTAGCAGAGCAAGAGTAAACCTTCTGCTATATAACAAGCCTTCAGATATTTATAGATAGTGATCAATCCTCCTCTTTCTAAAGCTTCTCTTCTGGAGTAAATTAGGTCCTTGGTAAAGACTTGTTGATTGATTGATTGATTGATTATCTAGAATAAAGAGTCTAGGTTCTTTCAACCGATCCTTTTATGGCATCTTCTCTGGGCCCTTCATGAGTGTTCACCCACCTCTGAAATCATCCCAGCTCAGAACTAGATCTAGCACTCCAAATGTGGGTCTAAGTAGGGCAGAGTATAGAAGGCCATCTCCACCCTCCTTGCTCTGCATGCTAGACTTCTGCTAAAGAGGTCTAAGCTTGCATTAGTTGTTTTTTTTTTTAATTTGGCTATCATGTCATATTGCTGACTCATATTGAGCTTGTAATTTACTAAAACTCTCAGGAATTTTTCATTTGCTTTTCTTCCTTAGGGTGACTGGGGTTGGTCATGAATAGTGGTCTACACCAGTAATCCATGCTGCCAGGGAGACTGGGCGTGGGGTGTGTATCACTTGGGTTCTAGAGTTTTGAACTGCAGAAAGCTTAAAACTAATAGATAGTTAAATAGATAGATGATAGATAAATGGATGGATGGATGAGTGGGTGGGTGAGTAGATGGATGGATCAATGAATGAATAAAAACAAACAAATAAATCAATAAATAAGTAAAACTGATCCAGTGTCCATTTTAATGGATGGATGGATGAATGGATGGGTAGATAGGTAGCTAGATAGAAGGATCAATGAATAAATAAAAACAAATAAATAAATAAAATTGATTCAGCATCCATACTAAGTCCAGTACCAAAATGATGAACACTTCTCTCCTGCCCTGGGAGAAGGGAGTGGGGTACCATATTACCTAAGATGGGGGTAAACCAGCACATGTAAAATAGTGGGATTAGAGCCATTAACCTTGGGTGAGAGGAGAATCAGTCTCAAAAAATAATTATTGTTTAAAAAATTACTAAAGTTAATTTGTTTATTAGTAAAATATAGTACCAAATAGTCTTAGCAGTGGCATAAGTGGGCCTCCTGGATCTATAATTATTATATCCAGCTCAGGAAAACTGAAGAGGGTGAAGATTTTATAGGGAGAAATGGGGTCCTACACAGACAGGTATGTCTGATTGATTTCCTGCTTCTAATGTCACAGGTAGGGGGAGAACCAAATAGCTATGAAACTGGCGATATCTAGTTTAGATGGTTCCAAGCATAAAAGATCCCAGAAAAGAGGCAAGAAAAGAAAGATGGAGTAGTATGCAGGGGGAGAAGACAGGGCTAGGGCAAAGACAGCATATTGGAGAAAGATTAGGCCCTCCAATATGGCATAGTATGTCTCAACCCTTTTCTATTGATTTACAGAAGACCCTCACCTGGGCTTATGGAAAAGTTGAAAAACAGATGATTAGCAGCAATTCTGCTGCCTTACTTAACCTATTGTATATCACACAGTTTACCCATTTACACATGCTTATTGATTTAATGTTTTGTAAATTTAGCTCTCTTCAGACTCAGCTGATGTGTAGGTGTGTGTCCTAGGCTGGTATTTATTCCACAAGTGTGAAATGACTTGATAATTTATGAGCGGTGAAACCCAAAGTCATACAGGTTTTTTCCCCTCCTCAGGAAAAGGAATAAATACATGCAACACATTTTAATCAACTTGTTCCTTTAGATATTTCATTTTTTTAAATTATATATTTTATGATATGATATTCAAAGGGATATGACAGACAATTGTCAGCTCACCTCTTCCTTCTATGAGTTATCTTTGGAAACCAATTACTTGAAATGACAAAGTTTTCTTCATAAAATCATTATAAGGAAGAGAAATCTTAGGGGATACCCATAGGAGAATAGCAAAGAGGAGGCACCCCCATCTGCAGGTTTAATCCCACACCTTAATCTGGGACTAATCTTGATTATAAATAGGAGAATGTAGAGAGAGCTACCATGGTTTTTCTGTGACTCAGAATCTAGTTAGCATTTCTTTGCTTCCTTTTCTTACTTTGGCAATCCAATCTTCTAGAAATTAAAATCATATCTTTAATCCCTCATCACCCTGTGGTTCTTTGTCTTGTCCTTTATTGTTGTCCCATTAGCCTTTTTTCCCTAGGTTTGGACCCCTGACACCATATTTTTTAATGACTGCCATATTTTCTTTCATTTAAAAAAATTTTTTTAGTTTATTTTTTTGGTGAGGCAACTGGGGTTAAGTGACTTGTCCAGGGTCACACAGCTAGTAATTGTTGAGTGTCTGAGGCTGGATTTGAACTCAGGTCCTCCTCACTCCAGAGCCAGTGCTCTATCCACTGCACCACCTAGCTGCCCCTGCCATATTTTCTTAATGAATGACAAATACCAGCCATTTGGACCTTGGTAGATCTCCTCCCCCAAATGAGAACCAACCCAGATTTTTAAATGGACTTTGGCTTCAGCTTCCTGTCCTTTCTCCATTGATAAGCCTCTTAGTCTTGTATCTACTTTCTGGACACACCCTTGGATGCTCATCCCTAGATGAACAACTTCCTCAGCATGCATCCATGTTTAGACCTTGTAGGCCACTTGACCTTATGATCTCTTGCCACTCACTGTCTTGTCTTTTCCCAGTCTGGTGCATCCTATTGCTGCTGAAGCCCTAGTTGTTACAGTGCTTTATACTGACTCTGCTATCTCTATGCAGAGATAGAAAGCACTGATCCCCTTTTTCATCCTGGACTTGACCTTGGATTGCACCTTTGGTCCCTTGAATGGAGCACTGTATTTGGACCATACTTCCTGCCCTATTTCCACAAGCTTCTTGAATTTCTCTTCCCGTTATTCATTAGTTATTCCCTGACAAATGCCCACAATAGGGTTAAGGATGTGACATTTAACACCTGTCTTGTTTTCTTGGCTTCCAGACCATCTATTTCATCATGACATCTGGTAATGAATGACATATTTCTTAGTCTCCAATTCACCTTGCTGGACTAGTTCACCCAGGAAATGAATGGTATGCTCCTTTCCCCTGTTAGCCTACTGGAATTGACAACCTGGCCAATCTCTTACTTCCACAGAATCACAGATCCAGAGCTGGAAAGACCCTCAGTTAGCATATACTCCAACCCATATGAAAAAAAGAATAAACCACTAAAACAGATTTAAGCAACTTTTCAGATTCTTCTTGAAGATCTATAAGGAAGAAGAAAGGAAACTTTTATATAGAGCCTACTGTGTGCTAGGCACTGTGCTAAGTACTTTATAAATATTATTTCATTTAATCCTCACAAAAATCCTTCAAGGTAGGCACTATTATCCCCATTTTAAAGCTGAGAAAACTGAGGCAGTCATAGGTCAGACTTGCCCAGGGTCATATAACTAGGAGGTATCTAAGGCTAGATTTGAATTCAGGTCTCCTTGACTCTGGGCCCATCACTCTATGCATTATACCACCTAGCTGGCCCAGGACAGGAGGAACCTACCTCCTCTCATTGTCTCCTGTTTAAATTTTGGACAACTCTAATTGTTAGCAAGTTGTGAGGGGAGGGTGTTGTCTTTGCTTTTGTTTGTTATTGTTGTTGTTGTTTTCCTGACATCAAACTTAAATTGAACTTTTTGCAACTTCCATCCAATACTCCTGGTTTTTCACTCTAGGGCCAAATTAAAGTTTGGCTAGCTCCTCCTCCATAGGATAGCCCTTCAAATAAATAATTCCAGAGCTATCACTTTCCCATCTCCAGTTCCTCTCCCCTTCACCCAGACTTCTCTTCTTTAAACTAAACAGCTGATTCCTTTAACCCATCCTCATGTGCAATGAACTAAAGACTCTTTACCATTCTGGTTGCTCTCTGCTGAACATTCTCTAATTTATCAAGGCCCTTCTTACACTCAGGAACTCAGGATTGAACACAGTATTTCAAACAAAGTCTGCTGAGGGCACAATGCAATGGGATTATCACTTATTCCTGGAATCTTTGTCTCTCTTAATGCACTCCTTTGGTTGCAAGAGCTTTTTTGGCTATTATGTCACAATGCTGAATCATATGAACTTGCATTCCATTAAAAACCCCCAGATTTTTAAAACAATTTCTGGCAAACCAGGCTCCCCCATCTTGTACTTGTGAAGTTTATTTCTTATGCCCAAATGTAAGACTTTAAATTTATCCCTATTGAATTTCATATTCTTTCTTTCAACCCACTGCTCTAGCCTCTCTAGCTCTAATCCTTTTTACTCCTGATTCTATATCTGTCCTTCCCACAGTTTATTATATGAAAACTTGACAAGCACACCATCTCTGCCTTTATCCATGTGTTTGATAAAAAAATATATATATTTAACAGCAGAGGAGCAAGCACAGATCCATGGGGTATTCCACTGGAGACCTCTTACATGTTGACATTTAAGCACTAGAAACTACATTTTGAGTCTGTCCATGTAGCCAATTTGGCATCTAATTGATGTCAGGAAAACAACAACAACAATAACAAACAAAATCCACATTTCTTTATTTTCAATTTTAATGAAATCTAGATAAACTATATCCACAGGATTCCCTTAATCTATTAATAAAGTAATGCTGTCAAAAAAAGAAATGAAGTTATACTGGAATAGTCTAAGTTTTTACTGGTTTGTTTTGTTCATTAACTTTCTTTTTGAAGTTATCCAAGCTCTTTGTAAGAATCACTGCTTCCCTTTCTAAACATCAACCCACCATCTCTTTAATCATTCTTTCAAGAATTTTCCCAGGGATTAAAATGAAGTCCCCTGTCTTTCCTTTCTTAAAATCAGGACATTATTTGCCCCTTCTCCAGTTTTTTGGTACCCCTCCCACTGTTGAAGGCTTTTCAAATAGCAATGACCATGATATAGAAATAACATTTGGCCATTCTTCATATAACCTAGGATGTAGTTCATTTTGGCAGGGTGACTTGAATTCCTCTGGGGCAATTCAGTTCTCTCTTATCTCCTTACTTAAGTTAAATTTCAGTTCCTTTTTAGGCATTTTTGGTGTGAACCTTCTACGCTAAAATTTATTCTCCTTGGCAAAGAAAAAAGAAGCAAATTAAGGGGTGAACAGCTCCACCTTCTTTCTATTGTCAATTAGCGTTGTTCCTTCCATCCCAAGTAAGGGTCCTAGCCCTTTCTCCCAATATAACAGCACCCCCACTTTCAGTCCTTTTGTTATCTTAGCTTTCCTTACCTGAGAGGAAACTTAACATAGCAGATTAAAAAGAAAACCCTGCCTCAGAATGAGGAAGACCTTGGTTCAAATTCTGCCTCTGACACACACTAGCTCTGTGACCTTGGGCAATTAATTTAATCAGCACTTTAGTTGACTATTCAAAACTAGAAGTAGCAGGTGCTGCATTATTGGAAGGAGTTTTCACATCTAGGAGTTCCCCATTCCAATGACAGACATCCCAGGTCTAGTCCCTATATTTGTTTCCCTAGCCAGCTTTGGCTCATTTTGAACATTAGCATTCCTGACACGTTTTACAGAACGGTACCTTAGTTTCTCTCTTTTTCCTAGCATGTTTCATCTTTTGTACATTCCTTTTAAAAATCTAAATTGAGTTCCTTGTGTATTCACATGGTCACTTCAGAAAAATATACCTTTTTTTCTGTGCATTGGAATTGTTTTCCTTTGTTTTGAGAATTTGAGTCTTGACTATTTCCCATTTCTCCCTGGGGCATTTCTGTTCACAGGAGATGTTATGAAAATAATTTGAAATATAATAGAACATAGATAATGTTAAAAAGGGTTTTCTGAGTCAATGTGTGGCTCATGAGGATCCTCATGCACAGTTTAGTGGTCCTTGTTTCTATTTGAGCTTGACACCACTAGTCTATAGTATATTCCAAGGACAAAATCTTTTATTTCTTCTTCCATTTATTTTTACCCAAATGCTTTACATCATGTTTGCCTTCTCTGGTTTCTGGATTTCTTCACAAGTATACTTTCTTAATATGCAGTACCACCCACCCACCTTTTGCCTATCCTGTGTGATGTTTAAAATCTAAATTGTGGTCACCTTAAATTAAAAAGCTTCAGTACCAGTCTTTGGGCATTAAACATTTATTAAAGCATACAGATATTTACAAGGAGTTCAGAAAGTTAAGAAAAAGAAGTCCTACCTAGCCTAGAGTTCCAGCCTGGTTGGGTTCTTCCTCAAGTCCTCCTCCACAAGCCTGCTTAAATCAGGAACTCTCTCCAGCAAACTGATTGTGGAAGCTTTTTATAGGTCTGGAACAGAGGCGGTCCTTACACACTGCTTCAAGCAGATTGGTTGGCATCATCCAAATCCATTGGTTCTGAAGGTGTTCTCAAGGTGTGATTACAATCCAGTTAACTTGAAGTAGGCTAATCAGCAGCTAATCACTCTCACTTGATTCAATCAGTCTAGATTAATCTCCAGGTGGGTCTTTGAGTATCTGCTAAATCTCATTATTTTATCACACCTGTTTCCTTTTAATAAGATACACTTTCTGTGATAAAAATAAGGTCTTGAAACCTAAACCAAGGAGAGTCAAAATAGAAAAAGAAAACTGTTAACTAATGAATCTAAAGAACATCGATGTAATTTTTTGAATACATTACCAAAGAGGCTACAGCAACATAACACAAAGCTTATGTATTAAAACCAGGTTGAAATTATATTAGGAATTCAGGGTTGAATTAATATTAGGGAATTATAAAGATATTTGAATAAGTTATTCCCATTCAGAACAATGTCAAGGGTTTTACCCCACCAAGTCTCAGTGATACCCATTAAGTCAGATTTGTCTCCTTTAGTTCCTTTTGTTTATTGCCTAAACTTTGGATGAAGTTAATATTTGTGACCTCACCCCTCCATTCCTGCTGCATGCCAAAGTATATAGACTTTGGAGCAATATGTTTCTCATGATCAGTGGACTGATCAACATCACTATTCACTATTATAAATTCATAGGAGGACCAAAGATCATATACAATAAAGACCCAGGACCATATGACACAGGTGCCATACCTGCACCTCTCTTGCCAACTTCCAATGGCTTGGACTTGGTGAAATAACTTAGAGAGGTACTATAACTGTACCTCTCTTCTCAGATTCCAGATGTCATTAGAGTTCACTAAAGATATTTTATTTTAAGGCAAGTACATATTTATTACTCACTTACAAAGATGATATTTTTATTTTCAGGAAACTAAAACAGCTTCATTTAGAAACTACTAAATTTTAATTTAAAAAATTCAAACAAAAGTGAGAAACAAAACACCATTTTTGAGACATTAGGGGATAAGGAAAAACCAGGCACACTTTATATGCACCCCTATGCTTCTCTGCCTGCTCTTGGGCCATTTTCATCATTCTATCTTTTGCTCAATACCCCAGATAGGTTGGACTGACATGAAACACAGCAGATTCATTCTTACTATCTGGATTCCCTAAATATATTTGCAGAAATGCCATTGTAATTAGTGTACACATCTTCATCTGTTTCCTATAACCAATGGAGCCCCTGGAGCATCCCAAGGGTAATTTCTGAACCACTTACTCATATCTGCACCAATTCTTCAGTGGTCTGTTGTCTCAACTTCAGGGCCTAAGGTGTTACCTAAGAAATAATAATAATTACTAACATTTCTATGGCCACTTTAAGGTTTGACAAACATATATTACATATTTACTATATTACCTCATTTATAATATATTTACACATAATATATGTATATATTATCTCATTTGAACCTTACAAGAATCCTATGAAGTAGGTGCCATTATTATCCCCATATTACAGAGGGAGAAACTGAGGCAAAGAGAGGTTAAGTGACTTGCCCAGGGCCACATCATATCTGAGGCAAAATTCAACCTCACATCTTCTGATTTCAAGTCCATCACTTTCTCTGCCATTAGTATCGACCTGGCAAATCCTGATAATGACTTTGGAGCCAATTCTCTTTCTTTGTCCACCCTCATTCTTTTAAAGATTCATGGTATAGATATGCTGAATTTGGTGTCAGAAAATTATGGGTGCGAATTTCTGATGCTTACTGAATAATGCTGGTAAAATTACTGAACCTCCCAGAACACATTTACTTTATGCCTAAAATTGGATTATAATAGCACCTATCTTACAGGGTTGTTAGTATCAAATGAAATTATAGATCAAAGCCTGAAAGGGACTTCATAGGACATTTCTTTCAACTCTCTTTTTATGCTCAAGGAAACCAAGATTGTGTTACTGTTCAGTTATTTTTCAGTCATTTCCCACTCTTTGTAACCCCATTTGGGGTTTTCTTGGCAAATATACTGGAGCGATTTGACATTTCCTTCTTCAGTTCATTTTACAGATGAGGAAAGTGAAGCAAACGGGGTTAAGCAACTTGCCCAGGATAACACAACCATTAAGTGTTGGAGGCCAGATTTGAATTCAGGAAGATAAGTCTTCTTGAATTCAGGACTGAAACTCTATCCACTGTGCCCCCTAGTTACCCTTAGGAAAATTAAATGACTTGCTCAAGATTACACAGGTATTAAGTATGAGGGTAGGGATTTGAACCAAGGTCCTTTGTTACTCACACCTCAGTAGTACCCTCAGTAGTCTCTGCCCCTCTGACTGGAGGGATGACCAAAAACCTCTTTCCAAAGCCTCCATATAAAGAACCCTTGGGAACCTAGTGTATCATTCATTTCCCATAAGCTCTATTCTTGGATTCTACTCTATAATCATTATGGCCCTACAATGGGTACCATCTCCCGCCTCCTCCCTCTACCATTTCAGTTTCTATTTTGTGTGCTGTCTTCCCAAATTAGAGTGTAAGTTCTTTGAAGCTGGGGGCTATTCCTTTTTTATTTGTATCCCTAGGACTTAGCACAGTATCTGGCACATAGTAGGCACTTGACAAATGTTTATTATACAGCATTGTCTTCTAACTCCACAGCCAATGTTTTTTTCATTGTAACATCCCATCCTATAAGATATGGATAGTCCTTTGTGGAGCTTAAAGCACTATATAAATGTAAGCTATTGTTATTTGTTGTATGACCAAGCTATAGAAATGTTCAGCAGGATGGCAGAAGAAATATTTTCGGGCATGTAGAGATTTTCAGAGAATCTTGCAAACAGTAGACAATTCCACCTACTCTGTTCTTATCCTATCTGCCATGTAGGTAGTGTAGAAAAAAAATCATCCTTGTTTCTACTGCCTCACTTGGCAGTCTGCTATGAACAGGATATAAACCCACACCCACCTTAGCCCTATTCTTTGTGTTTAAAAAACAAAATCCTTCACCCAAGGTGTGGAAGGAAAGGATAACCAGGTAACTTTGATTTATTATCCTGTTATAAATATATGAAGTTCTTAAACTGGGGGTCCTTTTTATTTTAATTAGGAAGGTTTTACATATAGACAAAATGTATTCACTCCATTGAGACTGTAAATATTTGAACTGTGGTTTGGAAATATATTTATCATGTGTACTACATAAGGTTAGGGTAGATATGTGTGTATGTAGTATTAAACAATGGTGTTTGAAATTGCTGCTGAAGGAAGCAACCTATTGATCTTTATTTGACCCCAGTTTCATTTCACTGTGTTTTTTATTTTTCAGATTTTATATGGATTATAGACTTACTATACCCACATGTTACATATATGTTAATATATATTAGAACAGAGAAATTTTTACAATATTTTTAATGGGGATAGGAGGAAAGTAAAATGAAGACATTTTGGACTAATTTCCCTTTCAGTTTGGAGACTACTGCTTTTCTTTTTCTTTTCCCTATAAGTGGGGGTGTTGTTAGAAATCTACATATAAGGATTTTACTAAAATAACCCCTTTCCCTTGGGTATGCAATACCTTTCTAGTCAATATTTACCAATACTGACCAGAATCTCAAGTCACCATCTTCTAAACATACAGTAAGTTTAACTGAAAAGGAAGTTTTGCCTTGTCAGAGGGCTTTGATCCAGATAAAGGAGAAAATTATTAATCCTGGAGGAAACAGGACTTTGATCCCATGTCAGGGCTCAGATGAATGACAGTTGCAGGTATTGCCGGAAGAATAATCATCTTTAAAGTCATTCACCTCAGGGAATTCTTTGGATCAACAAATTGCCCCATGTTTGAAAAAGCTCAGTGCTCAAAGCATCATCCAAGTGAGTTCCAACCTAGCATATTACAATCTGTGAGCAAGACCACCAGTGGTTTCATTCCCCATTACATAAAAGGTATACACAGGGTAGCTTAGTGCTTGTTTTCCCCTCTCTGGTTGGAGAAAGAAATGCACTGGGAAATGCAGCCTATCTGCAGGGCTAATGGGAATACTATGAACTCTTGCTAAAAGCACCAAAAGATCATGTGCATGTATCTGTATGGACAAAAAAAAAAAAAAGGAAGGGAGAATACAGATTCCCTGAATGAAGAGTTTTATCCCTTTTTATTTTGTGTTTACTTGGTTTTTATTTTGGTCGATAGGACTGATCTGAACTTGTGATTTCATCAGTGTAGGGAGTTTGCAGGAAGGAAATTCTGCCAATGCAAAATCTTCAACTATTCTGAAATTTACTCAGCCTTAGAGAATTTCTTGGAGTCACAGGAAAAGTGACTTGCCTAGGGTCACACAGCTCGGAGAAATTAGAGGCAAACGAACCCAAATCTTCCTGATTCTGAGGCCCATTCTTTATACACTGTGTAATTTCCCCTCTCCTTTTTATAAAAGGTTAAGACTGGGGGCAGCTAGGTGGCGCAGTGGATAGAGCACTGGCCCCGGATTCAGAAGGACCTGAGTTCAAATATGTTCTCAGACACTTGACATTTACTAGTTGTGTGACCCTGGGCAAGTCACTTAACCCTCACTGCCCCGTCCAAACAAACAAAAAAGGTTAAGACTATTGGAGAGAAAAGCATTTTTTAAATGGTTGCTCATTGATAGGGGAATGAAGTGTGGGAATTAGTTATGGAACATTATGGTACTATAAAGAATGGGAGAGGCATCGTGACATGTAGATAGAAAGGTGGCCTTAGTCAGAAAGACTTGGATTCTAGTCTAGCTTTTGACATATACTGATTGTCTTTCAGCACCCCAGTTAACTCTCTGAGACTATAAGCAGCAAATCAGGTCTTAATATGGTAAAGAGGGTTCATCACCCAGAGCTCTCTACATTGATGAAATCAAAGGTCCAGTCTAAAAATGATAGTACAAATATGAAGAATCCAGAGGAACATGGAAGACTGTGGAACAGAGCATGTACAAACTTGACCTTCCTGTCTTTTGCTGACCATATATACCTGTCAGGGAGATGGTGCTTTGAGATGATAAAATAGATCTCTTATTGTTCTCTGAACAGGAAGAACTGATGACTCAATAGATACATTCAAAGGAATAACTATACCCTTAGAGTTCTTTTCCCCCCTTAGTTACAGTGTCAGAAATGTTTCAAGTTACTGATTTCAGGGTAGAAGGATAGCTTGTGCCATCTAGACTCCAACTGTCATGTGGCGGTGAACACATGGCAAACATAGCACGTCCTTTCTGGTTTATTCTGTCTGGGTTTTGTACTACATCTTTTGTTTTTGTTCTTCCCTGATCTTAAGTTAAAGGATATCTGTCCCAAGATGGACATGTCTAGATTTGGAGGTGACCTTGTGAGTTGTAGAGGCTCAGAGGTCCTGTGCCTTTTTGTTCAGACTTACTCCAGGAAAGGAGTCCCCAGAAACCACTCCAGCCCTCTCAGAGGAATTATACACCAACAAGAGGATGGGTCCCAACTTGGCCTTTTTTTGCCAGAAGACATGAACTGGAGAGAGACAATGCAGAACCAAAATGAAATATAAATGTGTTATCAGGAGTCCTGAAGATTTTCTCATGCATAGATGGTTTTAAGTATCAGTTTCTCAGTGGAGTTACTACTGCCATTTTAAGGATTTTGTTCTTTCTTTCCTTCTTGCTTTCTTTTCTTCTTTCCCTTTTTACTTTTCTTCTTTCCTTTCCTTTCTTTCCTTCTTTCCTTTTCTTTCTTTGTCTCTTTCTTTCCTTGTCCCTTCCTTCCTTCCTTCCTTCCTTCCTTCCTTCCTTCCTTCCTTCCTTCCTTCCTTCCTTCCTTCCTTGCTTTGAACTTGAATAGATGTGGGTGTTTTGTACCGTTAGCATTTCTTTTGTGTGTAGGAAATAAATATCTTCCAATACCTGGATTATATTATGCACTGAGTACCTCTCTACTCACTGCTTTAGGCATAGCCTAGACATAAAACAATGCTCAAGATATAGGGGACCTAATGAGTCAAAGATTATAAGAAAAAAGTAGCCTGGCTCCTTTTCCAGGTAGTTAGGCACCTTCAGATGGAACCCAGCCCAGAATAGAAGAGTCTCTCAGGGAGGAATGTGTGCACTGCTTCTGTCCTTTGGGTCAAGCAGGATACAAAGTTAAACTTATATGGAATGGTGAAAAAGAAAAAGCTGAACTAAGAGAATAGTATGTACAAGGACTACAATAATGTAAATTATACAAATGCTAAATTCCAGTTAAAATCCCAAAGAGTCTCCATCCAGGAAATATGATTCAATAAAAATAATTCTAGATTTAAAATTGGAGGAAGTGGGATGAAATCTTGACCCTAATATTTATTACATATGTGGTCTTAAGCAAGTCACTTAACCTCTGTGGGATTCAATTAATGACCTTAGAAGTCCTAACACAACTTTTACAAAACATTTTTATTTAAACTTTTGAGTTCCAAATTCTATACATTCCTCTCTTCTTCCCTTCAGCCCTCCCTCAGATAGTAAGCAATCAGATATAGGTTATATATGTGTAATTATGTAAAACATTTCCATATTAGTCATTTTGTACAAGAAGACTCAAATAAAAGTGAAAAATAGAATGCTTCATTCAGTCTCTATCCAAGCAATATCAGTTCTTCCTCTGGAGGTGGATAACATGCTTCACCATTAGTCCTTTGTGATTGTCTTGCATCACTGTATTGCTAAGAATAGCTAAGTCATTCACAGTTCTTCATAAAAACAAATGGTATTACTATGTGAATAGTTGCTGTCTGTAATGTGGCTAAAATTCTAATGAGTGGTCGCCAATAAATTAGAAGCTTTAGCAAGAGTTTAGACTTTTAAGCATTTATTAAGGAGCATAAGAATTTGGTGAGGAGGCGCAGTGGATAAAGCGCTGGCCCTGGATTCAGGAGGACCTGAGTTCAAATCCAGCCTCAGACACTTGACATTTACTAGCAGTGTGACCCTGGGCAAGTCACTTAACCCTCATTGCCTCACCAAAAATAAAAAAAGAATTTAGTGAGAAGAGAGAAAGATGCCTAGATTGCCTTCATTTATCTATCTAAGGGAGCTAGCATTTCCAACTCCACTCTCCCCAAGGTGCCCAGTGAAAACAGAGAGAGAGAGAGAGAGAGAGAGAGAGAGAGAGAGAGAGAGAGAGAGAGCGCGAGAGAGAGCGCACCTCGCTCCTTCTTTGTCCCACAAGCTTCCTGTGAAAACCAGAAACAGCCCATACACACACACACACACACACACACACACACACACACACACACACACACAGCTCCAAGCTAATTGGCTGGTAGCTTTGATCGACAGTACCCATGAGCAAATGTCACTTCCTGATGCCAAGGAACTGACCTTCCAAGCCACATAGCTTGCCCTCAGATGCCTTCTCCTCATGACAGAGCTTTCCTACAGTATCTCTCCAGCAGGGGGCGTCACTCCAATTCTCACATTATGTACAGTATTCTCCTGGTTCTGGTTACTTCACTATGCACCAGTTCATGTAAATCTTTCCAGGTTTTTTTCTGAAATTACCCTGCTTGTCATTTCTTATAGCTCAATAATATTCCATTGCAATTATATAGCATAGTTTGTTTAGCCATTTTCCAATTGATGGAAACCCCCTCAATTTCTAATTCTTAGCCACCAAAAAAAGCTGCTGTAAATATTTTTTATATAAATAGGTCATTTCCCCTTTTTTGGATGTCATTGGGAAATATACCTAGCAGTGGTACTGCTGGGTCAAAGAGTATGCACAATTTTATAGCCCTTTGGGCATAGTTCCAAATTGCTCTCCAGAGTAGTTGACTCAATTCACAACTCCACCAACAATGCGTTAGTATACCAGCTTTCCCACATTTGCTCCAACATCCAATATTTTCCTTTTTCTCATATTAGCCAACCTTCTGCTATGAGATGGCATCCCAGAATTGTTTTAATGTACATTTCTCTCATCAATAGTGATTTATATCATTTTTATATGATTATAGATAGTT